>NW_028124639.1:0-76622 GCF_965194825.1 Balaenoptera physalus
AGAGTGGGATAGGTTTAATAACTACCCTAACCCTAACGCGTAACCTAACCCTAACCCCTACCCTAACCCTAACACATACCCTAATCCTAACCCGTACCCTAAACCGAGCCCTAACCCTAACACTAACCCTAACCCTAACCCTAACCCATACCCTACGCCATACCCGAAGCCCTCCCCGAACCCGTACACTAAGCCGTACCCTAAGCCTAACCCTAAGCCTAACACTAACCCTAGGCTACCCTTGACTGCTTCTGCCTCCAATAGATTTCCTAAAATCTAGTGTTTTAAGGAACAGCTTAAAAAGAGAATCCTAATGTGATTTCTTTATAATGTGTGTGTTCCTTATATTATCTTAGTGTCTAAACTCTTTCCATGGCTGGACCCCCAAATAATATTCTTTACGTGCTAAGGGGTATCTAGAGAGTGGGATAGGTTTAATCACTACCCTAACCGTAACGAGTACCCTAACCCTAACCCCTACCTAACCCTAACACATACCCTAATCCTAACCCTTACCCTAAACCGAGCCCTAACCCTAACACTAACCCTAACCCTAACCCTAACCCATACCCTACGCCGTACCCGAAGCCCTCCCCGAACCCGTACCCTAGCCGTACCCTAAGCCTAACCCTAAGCCTAACCCTAACGCTAGGCTACCCTTGACTGCTTCTGCCTCCAATAGATTTCCTAAGCACTAGTGTTTTAAGGAACAGCTTAAAAAGAGAATCCTAATGTGATTTCTTTATAATGTGTGTGTTCCTTATATTATCTTAGTGTCTAAACTCTTTTCCATGGCTGGACCCCCAAATAATATTCTTTACGTGCTAAGGGGTATCTAGAGAGTGGGATAGGTTTAATCACTACCCTAACCGTAACGAGTACCCTAACCCTAACCCCTACCCTAACCCTAACACGTACCCTAATCCTAACCCTTACCCTAAACCGAGCCCTAACCCTAACACTAACCCTAACCCTAACCCTAACCCATACCCTACGCCGTACCCGAAGCCCTCCCCGAACCCGTACCCTAGCCGTACCCTAAGCCTAACCCTAAGCCTAACCCTAACCCTAGGCTACCCTTGACTGCTTCTGCCTCCAATAGATTTCCTAAGCACTAGTGTTTTAAGGAACAGCTTAAAAAGAGAATCCTAATGTGATTTCTTTATAATGGGTGTGTTCCTTATCTTATCCTAGTGTCTAAACTCTTCTCCATGGCTGGACCCCCAAATAATATTCCTTTACGTGCTAAGGGGTATCTAGAGAGTGGGATTGGTTTAATAACTACCCTAACCGTAACGCGTACCCTAACCCTAACCCCTACCCTAACCCTAACACGTACCCTAATCCTAACCCGTACCCTAAACCGAGCCCTAACCCTAACACTAACCCTAACCCTAACCCTAACCCATACCCTACGCCGTACCCGAAGCCCTCCCCGAACCCGTACCCTAGCCATACCCTAAGCCTAACCCTAAGCCTAACCCTAACCCTAGGCTACCCTTGACTGCTTCTGCCTCCAATAGATTTCCTAAGCACTAGTGTTTTAAGGAACAGCTTAAAAAGAGAATCCTAATGTGATTTCTTTATAATGTGTGTGTTCCTTATATTATCTTAGTGTCTAAACTCTTTTCCATGGCTGGACCCCCAAATAATATTCTTTACGTGCTAAGGGGTATCTAGAGAGTGGGATAGGTTTAATCACTACCCTAACCGTAACGCGTACCCTAACCCTAACCCCTACCCTAACCCTAACACGTACCCTAATCCTAACCCTTACCCTAAACCGATCCCTAACCCTAACACTAACCCTAACCCTAACCCTAACCCATACCCTACGCCATACCCGAAGCCCTCCCCGAACCCATTCCCTAGCCGTACCCTAAGCCTAACCCTAAGCCTAACCCTAAACCTAGGCTACCCTTGACTGCTTCTGCCTCCAATAGATTTCCTAAGCACTAGTGTTTTAAGGAACAGCTTAAAAAGAGAATCCTAATGTGATTTCTTTATAATGGGTGTGTTCCTTATCTTATCCTAGTGTCTAAACTCTTCTCCATGGCTGGACCCCCAAATAATATTCCTTTACGTGCTAAGGGGTATCTAGAGAGTGGGATAGGTTTAATAACTACCCTAACCCTAACGCGTAACCTAACCCTAACCCCTACCCTAACCCTAACACGTACCCTAATCCTAACCCGTACCCTAAACCGAGCCCTAACCCTAACACTAACCCTAACCCTAACCCTAACCCATACCCTACGCCGTACCCGAAGCCCTCCCCGAACCCGTACCCTAAGCCGTACCCTAAGCCTAACCCTAAGCCTAACCCTAACCCTAGGCTACCCTTGACTGCTTCTGCCTCCAATAGATTTCCTAAGCACTAGTGTTTTAAGGAACAGCTTAAAAAGAGAATCCTAATGTGATTTCTTTATAATGGGTGTGTTCCTTATCTTATCCTAGTGTCTAAACTCTTCTCCATGGCTGGACCCACAAATAATATTCCTTTACGTGCTAAGGGGTAACTAGAGAGTGGGATAGGTTTAATAACTACCCTAACCCTAACGCGTACCCTAACGCTAACCCCTACCCTAACCCTAACACGTACCCTAATCCTAAACCGTACCCTAAACCGAGCCCTAACCCTAACACTAACCCTAACCCTAACCCATACCCTACGCCATATCCGAAGCCCTCCCCGAACCCGTACCCTAAGCCGTACCCTAAGCCTAACCCTAACCCTAGGCTACCCTTGACTGCTTCTGCCTCCAATAGATTTCCTAAGCACTAGTGTTTTAAGGAACAGCTTAAAAAGAGAATCCTAATGTGATTTCTTTATAATGTGTGTGTTCCTTATATTATCTTAGTGTCTAAACTCTTCTCCATGGCTGGACCCCCAAATAATATTCCTTTACGTGCTAAGGGGTATCTAGAGAGTGGGATAGGTTTAATAACTACCCTAACCCTAACGCGTAACCTAACCCTAACCCCTACCCTAACCCTAACACATACCCTAATCCTAACCCGTACCCTAAACCGAGCCCTAACCCTAACACTAACCCTAACCCTAACCCTAACCCATACCCTACGCCGTACCCGAAGCCCTCCCCGAACCCGTACCCTAAGCCGTACCCTAAGCCTAACCCTAAGCCTAACCCTAACCCTAGGCTACCCTTGACTGCTTCTGCCTCCAATAGATTTCCTAAGCACTAGTGTTTTAAGGAACAGCTTAAAAAGAGAATCCTAATGTGATTTCTTTATAATGGGTGTGTTCCTTATCTTATCCTAGTGTCTAAACTCTTCTCCATGGCTGGACCCCCAAATAATATTCCTTTACGTGCTAAGGGGTATCTAGAGAGTGGGATAGGTTTAATAACTACCCTAACCGTAACACGTACCCTAACCCTAACCCCTACCCTAACCCTAACACGTACCCTAATCCTAACCCGTACCCTAAACCGAGCCCTAACCCTAACACTAACCCTAACCCTAACCATAACCCATACCCTACGCCGTACCCGAAGCCCTCCCCGAACCCGTACCCTAAGCCGTACCCTAAGCCTAACCCTAAGCCTAACCCTAACCCTAGGCTACCCTTGACTGCTTCTGCCTCCAATAGATTTCCTAAGCACTAGTGTTTTAAGGAACAGCTTAAAAAGAGAATCCTCATGTGATTTCTTTATAATGGGTGTGTTCCTTATCTTATCCTTGTGTCTAAACTCTTCTCCATGGCTGGACCCCCAAATAATATTCCTTTACGTGGTAAGGGGTAACTAGAGAGTGGGATAGGTTTAATAACTACCCTAACCCTAACGCGTACCCTAACGCTAACCCCTACCCTAACCCTAACACGTACCCTAATCCTAACCCGTACCCTAAACCGAGCCCTAACCCTAACACTAACCCTAACCCTAACCATACCCTACGCCGTACCCGAAGCCCTCCCCGAACCCGTACCCTAAGCCGTACCCTAAGCCTAACCCTAAGCCTAACCCTAACCCTAGGCTACCCTTGACTGCTTCTGCCTCCAATAGATTTCCTAAGCACTAGTGTTTTAAGGAACAGCTTAAAAAGAGAATCCTAATGTGATTTCTTTATAATGTGTGTGTTCCTTATCTTATCCTAGTGTCTAAACTATTCTCCATTGCTGGACCCCCAAATAATATTCCTTTACGTGATAAGGGGTATCTAGAGAGTGGGATAGGTTTAATAACTACCCTAACCCTAACGCGTACCCTAACGCTAACCCCTAACCTAACCCTAACACGTACCCTAATCCTAACCCGTACCCTAAACCGAGCCCTAACCCTAACACTAACCCTAACCCTAACCCTAACCCATACCCTACGCCGTACCCGAAGTCCTCCCCGAACCCGTACCCTAAGCCGTACCCTAAGCCTAACCGTAACCCTAGGCTACCCTTGACTGCTTCTGCCTCCAATAGATTTCCTAAGCACTAGTGTTTTAAGGAACAGCTTAAAAAGAGAATCCTAATGTGATTTCTTTATAATGTGTGTGTTCCTTATATTATCTTAGTGTCTAAACTCTTCTCCATGGCTGGACCCCCAAATAATATTCCTTTACGTGCTAAGGGGTATCTAGAGAGTTGGATAGGTTTAATCACTACCCTAACCGTAACGCGTACCCTAACCCTAACCCCTACCCTAACCCTAACACGTACCCTAATCTTAACCCGTACCCTAAACCGAGCCCTAACCCTAACACTAACCCTAACCCTAACCCTAACCCATACCCTACGCCGTACCCGAAGCCCTCCCCGAACCCATACCCTAAGCCGTACCCTAAGCCTAACCCTAAGCCTAACCCTAACCCTAGGCTACCCTTGACTGCTTCTGCCTCCAATAGATTTCCTAAGCACTAGTGTTTTAAGGAACAGCTTAAAAAGAGAATCCTAATGTGATTTCTTTATAATGTGTGTGTTCCTTATATTATCTTAGTGTCTAAACTCTTCTCCATGGCTGGACCCCCAAATAATATTCCTTTACGTGCTAAGGGGTATCTAGAGAGTGGGATAGGTTTAATAACTACCCTAACCCTAACGCGTAACCTAACCCTAACCCCTACCCTAACCCTAACACGTACCCTAATCCTAACACGTACCGTAAACCGAGCCCTAACCCTAACACTAACCCTAACCCTAACCCATACCCTACGCCATATCCGAAGCCCTCCCCGAACCCGTACCCTAAGCCGTACCCTAAGCCTAACCCTAACCCTAGGCTACCCTTGACTGCTTCTGCCTCCAATAGATTTCCTAAGCACTAGTGTTTTAAGGAACAGCTTAAAAAGAGAATCCTAATGTGATTTCTTTATAATGTGTGTGTTCCTTATATTATCTTAGTGTCTAAACTCTTTTCCATGGCTGGACCCCCAAATAATATTCTTTACGTGCTAAGGGGTATCTAGAGAGTGGGATAGGTTTAATCACTACCCTAACCGTAACGCGTACCCTAACCCTAACCCCTACCCTAACACTAACACGTACCCTAATCCTAACCCTTACCCTAAACCGATCCCTAACCCTAACACTAACCCTAACCCTAACCCTAACCCATACCCTACGCCGTACCCGAAGCCCTCCCCGAACCCGTTCCCTAGCCGTACCCTAAGCCTAACCCTAAGCCTAACCCTAACCCTAGGCTACCCTTGACTGCTTCTGCCTCCAATAGATTTCCTAAGCACTAGTGTTTTAAGGAACAGCTTAAAAAGAGAATCCTAATGTGATTTCTTTATAATGGGTGTGTTCCTTATCTTATCCTAGTGTCTAAACTCTTCTCCATGGCTGGACCCCCAAATAATATTCCTTTACGTGCTAAGGGGTATCTAGAGAGTGGGATAGGTTTAATAACTACCATAACCGTAACACGTTCCCTAACCCTAACCCCTACCCTAACCCTAACACGTACCCTAATCCTAACCCGTACCCTAAACCGAGCCCTAACCCTAACACTAACCCTAACCCTAACCCTAACCCATACCCTACGCCGTACCCGAAGCCCTCCCCGAACCCGTACCCTAAGCCGTACCCTAAGCCGTTCCCTAAGCCTAACCCTAACCCTAGGCTACCCTTGACTGCTTCTGCCTCCAATAGATTTCCTAAGCACTAGTGTTTTAAGGAACAGCTTAAAAAGAGAATCCTAATGTGATTTCTTTATAATGGGTGTGTTCCTTATCTTATCCTAGTGTCTAAACTCTTCTCCATGGCTGGACCCACAAATAATATTCCTTTACGTGCTAAGGGGTAACTAGAGAGTGGGATAGGTTTAATAACTACCCTAACCCTAACGCGTACCCTAACGCTAACCCCTACCCTAACCCTAACACGTACCCTAATCCTAAACCGTACCCTAAACCGAGCCCTAACCCTAACACTAACCCTAACCCTAACCCATACCCTACGCCATATCCGAAGCCCTCCCCGAACCCGTACCCTAAGCCGTTCCCTAAGCCTAACCCTAACCCTAGGCTACCCTTGACTGCTTCTGCCTCCAATAGATTTCCTAAGCACTAGTGTTTTAAGGAACAGCTTAAAAAGAGAATCCTAATGTGATTTCTTTATAATGTGTGTGTTCCTTATATTATCTTAGTGTCTAAACTCTTCTCCATGGCTGGACCCCCAAATAATATTCCTTTACGTGCTAAGGGGTATCTAGAGAGTGGGATAGGTTTAATAACTACCCTAACCCTAACGCGTAACCTAACCCTAACCCCTACCCTAACCCTAACACATACCCTAATCCTAACCCTTACCCTAAACCGAGCCCTAACCCTAACACTAACCCTAACCCTAACCCTAACCCATACCCTACGCCGTACCCGAAGCCCTCCCCGAACCCGTACCCTAAGCCGTACCCTAAGCCTAACCCTAAGCCTAACCCTAACCCTAGGCTACCCTTGACTGCTTCTGCCTCCAATAGATTTCCTAAGCACTAGTGTTTTAAGGAACAGCTGAAAAAGAGAATCCTAATGTGATTTCTTTATAATGGGTGTGTTCCTTATCTTATCCTAGTGTCTAAACTCTTCTCCATGGCTGGACCCCCAAATAATATTCCTTTACGTGCTAAGGGGTATCTAGAGAGTGGGATAGGTTTAATAACTACCCTAACCGTAACCCGTACCCTAACCCTAACCCCTACCCTAACCCTAACACGTACCCTAATCCTAACCCGTACCCTAAACCGAGCCCTAACCCTAACACTAACCCTAACCCTAACCATAACCCATACCCTACGCCGTACCCGAAGCCCTCCCCGAACCCGTACCCTAAGCCGTACCCTAAGCCTAACCCTAAGCCTAACCCTAACCCTAGGCTACCCTTGACTGCTTCTGCCTCCAATAGATTTCCTAAGCACTAGTGTTTTAAGGAACAGCTTAAAAAGAGAATCCTCATGTGATTTCTTTATAATGGGTGTGTTCCTTATCTTATCCTAGTGTCTAAACTCTTCTCCATGGCTGGACCCCCAAATAATATTCCTTTACGTGGTAAGGGGTAACTAGAGAGTGGGAAAGGTTTAATAACTACCCTAACCCTAACGCGTACCCTAACGCTAACCCCTACCCTAACCCTAACACGTACCCTAATCCTAACCCGTACCCTAAACCGAGCCCTAACCCTAACACTAACCCTAACCCTAACCATACCCTACGCCGTACCCGAAGCCCTCCCCGAACCCGTACCCTAAGCCGTACCCTAAGCCTAACCCTAAGCCTAACCCTAACCCTAGGCTACCCTTGACTGCTTCTGCCTCCAATAGATTTCCTAAGCACTAGTGTTTTAAGGAACAGCTTAAAAAGAGAATCCTAATGTGATTTCTTTATAATGTGTGTGTTCCTTATCTTATCCTAGTGTCTAAACTATTCTCCATTGCTGGACCCCCAAATAATATTCCTTTACGTGGTAAGGGGTAACTAGAGAGTGGGATAGGTTTAATAACTACCCTAACCCTAACGCGTACCCTAACGCTAACCCCTACCCTAACCCTAACACGTACCCTAATCCTAACCCGTACCCTAAACCGAGCCCTAACCCTAACACTAACCCTAACCCTAACCCTAACCCATACCCTACGCCATACCCGAAGTCCTCCCCGAACCCGTACCCTAAGCCGTACCCTAAGCCTAACCGTAACCCTAGGCTACCCTTGACTGCTTCTGCCTCCAATAGATTTCCTAAGCACTAGTGTTTTAAGGAACAGCTTAAAAAGAGAATCCTAATGTGATTTCTTTATAATGTGTGTGTTCCTTATATTATCTTAGTGTCTAAACTCTTCTCCATGGCTGGACCCCCAAATAATATTCCTTTACGTGCTAAGGGGTATCTAGAGAGTTGGATAGGTTTAATCAGTACCCTAACCGTAACGCGTACCTTAACCCTAACCCCTACCCTAACCCTAACACGTACCCTAATCTTAACCCGTACCCTAAACCGAGCCCTAACCCTAACACTAACCCTAACCCTAACCCTAACCCATACCCTACGCCGTACCCGAAGCCCTCCCCGAACCCATACCCTAAGCCGTACCCTAAGCCTAACCCTAAGCCTAACCCTAACCCTAGGCTACCCTTGACTGCTTCTGCCTCCAATAGATTTCCTAAGCACTAGTGTTTTAAGGAACAGCTTAAAAAGAGAATCCTAATGTGATTTCTTTATAATGTGTGTGTTCCTTATATTATCTTAGTGTCTAAACTCTTCTCCATGGCTGGACCCCCAAATAATATTCCTTTACGTGCTAAGCGGTATCTAGAGAGTGGGATAGGTTTAATAACTACCCTAACCCTAACGCGTAACCTAACCCTAACCCCTACCCTAACCCTAACACGTACCCTAATCCTAACACGTACCCTAAACTGAGCCCTAACCCTAACACTAACCCTAACCCTAACCCTAACCCATACCCTACGCCGTACCCGAAGCCCTCCCCGAACCCGTACCCTAAGCCGTACCCAAAGCCTAACCCTAAGCCTAACCCTAACCCTAGGCTACCCTTGACTGCTTCTGCCTCCAATAGATTTCCTAAGCACTAGTGTTTTAAGGAACAGCTTAAAAAGAGAATCCTAATGTGATTTCTTTATAATGGGTGTGTTCCTTATCTTATCCTAGTGTCTAAACTCTTCTCCATGGCTGGACCCCCAAATAATATTCCTTTATGTGCTAAGGGGTAACTAGAGAGTGGGATAGGTTTAATAACTACCCTAACCCTAACGCGTACCCTAACGCTAACCCCTAGCCTAACCCTAACACGTACACTAATCTTAAACCGTACCCTAAACCGAGCCCTAACCCTAACACTAACCCTAACCCTAACCCATACCCTACGCCATATCCGAAGCCCTCCCCGAACCCGTACCCTAAGCCGTACCCTAAGCCTAACCCTAACCCTAGGCTACCCTTGACTGCTTCTGCCTCCAATAGATTTCCTAAGCACTAGTGTTTTAAGGAACAGCTTAAAAAGAGAATCCTAATGTGATTTCTTTATAATGTGTGTGTTCCTTATATTATCTTAGTGTCTAAACTCTTCTCCATGGCTGGACCCCCAAATAATATTCCTTTACGTGCTAAGGGGTATCTAGAGAGTGGGATAGGTTTAATAACTACCCTAACCCTAACGCGTAACCTAACCCTAACCCCTACCCTAACCCTAACACATACCCTAATCCTAACCCGTACCCTAAACCGAGCCCTAACCCTAACACTAACCCTAACCCTAACCCTAACCCATACCCTACGCCATACCCGAAGCCCTCCCCGAACCCGTACACTAAGCCGTACCCTAAGCCTAACCCTAAGCCTAACACTAACCCTAGGCTACCCTTGACTGCTTCTGCCTCCAATAGATTTCCTAAAATCTAGTGTTTTAAGGAACAGCTTAAAAAGAGAATCCTAATGTGATTTCTTTATAATGTGTGTGTTCCTTATATTATCTTAGTGTCTAAACTCTTTTCCATGGCTGGACCCCCAAATAATATTCTTTACGTGCTAAGGGGTATCTAGAGAGTGGGATAGGTTTAATCACTACCCTAACCGTAACGAGTACCCTAACCCTAACCCCTACCCTAACCCTAACACATACCCTAATCCTAACCCTTACCCTAAACCGAGCCCTAACCCTAACACTAACCCTAACCCTAACCCTAACCCATACCCTACGCCGTACCCGAAGCCCTCCCCGAACCCGTACCCTAGCCGTACCCTAAGCCTAACCCTAAGCCTAACCCTAACGCTAGGCTACCCTTGACTGCTTCTGCCTCCAATAGATTTCCTAAGCACTAGTGTTTTAAGGAACAGCTTAAAAAGAGAATCCTAATGTGATTTCTTTATAATGTGTGTGTTCCTTATATTATCTTAGTGTCTAAACTCTTTTCCATGGCTGGACCCCCAAATAATATTCTTTACGTGCTAAGGGGTATCTAGAGAGTGGGATAGGTTTAATCACTACCCTAACCGTAACGAGTACCCTAACCCTAACCCCTACCCTAACCCTAACACGTACCCTAATCCTAACCCTTACCCTAAACCGAGCCCTAACCCTAACACTAACCCTAACCCTAACCCTAACCCATACCCTACGCCGTACCCGAAGCCCTCCCCGAACCCGTACCCTAGCCGTACCCTAAGCCTAACCCTAAGCCTAACCCTAACCCTAGGCTACCCTTGACTGCTTCTGCCTCCAATAGATTTCCTAAGCACTAGTGTTTTAAGGAACAGCTTAAAAAGAGAATCCTAATGTGATTTCTTTATAATGGGTGTGTTCCTTATCTTATCCTAGTGTCTAAACTCTTCTCCATGGCTGGACCCCCAAATAATATTCCTTTACGTGCTAAGGGGTATCTAGAGAGTGGGATTGGTTTAATAACTACCCTAACCGTAACGCGTACCCTAACCCTAACCCCTACCCTAACCCTAACACGTACCCTAATCCTAACCCGTACCCTAAACCGAGCCCTAACCCTAACACTAACCCTAACCCTAACCCTAACCCATACCCTACGCCGTACCCGAAGCCCTCCCCGAACCCGTACCCTAGCCATACCCTAAGCCTAACCCTAAGCCTAACCCTAACCCTAGGCTACCCTTGACTGCTTCTGCCTCCAATAGATTTCCTAAGCACTAGTGTTTTAAGGAACAGCTTAAAAAGAGAATCCTAATGTGATTTCTTTATAATGTGTGTGTTCCTTATATTATCTTAGTGTCTAAACTCTTTTCCATGGCTGGACCCCCAAATAATATTCTTTACGTGCTAAGGGGTATCTAGAGAGTGGGATAGGTTTAATCACTACCCTAACCGTAACGCGTACCCTAACCCTAACCCCTACCCTAACCCTAACACGTACCCTAATCCTAACCCTTACCCTAAACCGATCCCTAACCCTAACACTAACCCTAACCCTAACCCTAACCCATACCCTACGCCATACCCGAAGCCCTCCCCGAACCCATTCCCTAGCCGTACCCTAAGCCTAACCCTAAGCCTAACCCTAAACCTAGGCTACCCTTGACTGCTTCTGCCTCCAATAGATTTCCTAAGCACTAGTGTTTTAAGGAACAGCTTAAAAAGAGAATCCTAATGTGATTTCTTTATAATGGGTGTGTTCCTTATCTTATCCTAGTGTCTAAACTCTTCTCCATGGCTGGACCCCCAAATAATATTCCTTTACGTGCTAAGGGGTATCTAGAGAGTGGGATAGGTTTAATAACTACCCTAACCCTAACGCGTAACCTAACCCTAACCCCTACCCTAACCCTAACACGTACCCTAATCCTAACCCGTACCCTAAACCGAGCCCTAACCCTAACACTAACCCTAACCCTAACCCTAACCCATACCCTACGCCGTACCCGAAGCCCTCCCCGAACCCGTACCCTAAGCCGTACCCTAAGCCTAACCCTAAGCCTAACCCTAACCCTAGGCTACCCTTGACTGCTTCTGCCTCCAATAGATTTCCTAAGCACTAGTGTTTTAAGGAACAGCTTAAAAAGAGAATCCTAATGTGATTTCTTTATAATGGGTGTGTTCCTTATCTTATCCTAGTGTCTAAACTCTTCTCCATGGCTGGACCCACAAATAATATTCCTTTACGTGCTAAGGGGTAACTAGAGAGTGGGATAGGTTTAATAACTACCCTAACCCTAACGCGTACCCTAACGCTAACCCCTACCCTAACCCTAACACGTACCCTAATCCTAAACCGTACCCTAAACCGAGCCCTAACCCTAACACTAACCCTAACCCTAACCCATACCCTACGCCATATCCGAAGCCCTCCCCGAACCCGTACCCTAAGCCGTACCCTAAGCCTAACCCTAACCCTAGGCTACCCTTGACTGCTTCTGCCTCCAATAGATTTCCTAAGCACTAGTGTTTTAAGGAACAGCTTAAAAAGAGAATCCTAATGTGATTTCTTTATAATGTGTGTGTTCCTTATATTATCTTAGTGTCTAAACTCTTCTCCATGGCTGGACCCCCAAATAATATTCCTTTACGTGCTAAGGGGTATCTAGAGAGTGGGATAGGTTTAATAACTACCCTAACCCTAACGCGTAACCTAACCCTAACCCCTACCCTAACCCTAACACATACCCTAATCCTAACCCGTACCCTAAACCGAGCCCTAACCCTAACACTAACCCTAACCCTAACCCTAACCCATACCCTACGCCGTACCCGAAGCCCTCCCCGAACCCGTACCCTAAGCCGTACCCTAAGCCTAACCCTAAGCCTAACCCTAACCCTAGGCTACCCTTGACTGCTTCTGCCTCCAATAGATTTCCTAAGCACTAGTGTTTTAAGGAACAGCTTAAAAAGAGAATCCTAATGTGATTTCTTTATAATGGGTGTGTTCCTTATCTTATCCTAGTGTCTAAACTCTTCTCCATGGCTGGACCCCCAAATAATATTCCTTTACGTGCTAAGGGGTATCTAGAGAGTGGGATAGGTTTAATAACTACCCTAACCGTAACACGTACCCTAACCCTAACCCCTACCCTAACCCTAACACGTACCCTAATCCTAACCCGTACCCTAAACCGAGCCCTAACCCTAACACTAACCCTAACCCTAACCATAACCCATACCCTACGCCGTACCCGAAGCCCTCCCCGAACCCGTACCCTAAGCCGTACCCTAAGCCTAACCCTAAGCCTAACCCTAACCCTAGGCTACCCTTGACTGCTTCTGCCTCCAATAGATTTCCTAAGCACTAGTGTTTTAAGGAACAGCTTAAAAAGAGAATCCTCATGTGATTTCTTTATAATGGGTGTGTTCCTTATCTTATCCTTGTGTCTAAACTCTTCTCCATGGCTGGACCCCCAAATAATATTCCTTTACGTGGTAAGGGGTAACTAGAGAGTGGGATAGGTTTAATAACTACCCTAACCCTAACGCGTACCCTAACGCTAACCCCTACCCTAACCCTAACACGTACCCTAATCCTAACCCGTACCCTAAACCGAGCCCTAACCCTAACACTAACCCTAACCCTAACCATACCCTACGCCGTACCCGAAGCCCTCCCCGAACCCGTACCCTAAGCCGTACCCTAAGCCTAACCCTAAGCCTAACCCTAACCCTAGGCTACCCTTGACTGCTTCTGCCTCCAATAGATTTCCTAAGCACTAGTGTTTTAAGGAACAGCTTAAAAAGAGAATCCTAATGTGATTTCTTTATAATGTGTGTGTTCCTTATCTTATCCTAGTGTCTAAACTATTCTCCATTGCTGGACCCCCAAATAATATTCCTTTACGTGATAAGGGGTATCTAGAGAGTGGGATAGGTTTAATAACTACCCTAACCCTAACGCGTACCCTAACGCTAACCCCTAACCTAACCCTAACACGTACCCTAATCCTAACCCGTACCCTAAACCGAGCCCTAACCCTAACACTAACCCTAACCCTAACCCTAACCCATACCCTACGCCGTACCCGAAGTCCTCCCCGAACCCGTACCCTAAGCCGTACCCTAAGCCTAACCGTAACCCTAGGCTACCCTTGACTGCTTCTGCCTCCAATAGATTTCCTAAGCACTAGTGTTTTAAGGAACAGCTTAAAAAGAGAATCCTAATGTGATTTCTTTATAATGTGTGTGTTCCTTATATTATCTTAGTGTCTAAACTCTTCTCCATGGCTGGACCCCCAAATAATATTCCTTTACGTGCTAAGGGGTATCTAGAGAGTTGGATAGGTTTAATCACTACCCTAACCGTAACGCGTACCCTAACCCTAACCCCTACCCTAACCCTAACACGTACCCTAATCTTAACCCGTACCCTAAACCGAGCCCTAACCCTAACACTAACCCTAACCCTAACCCTAACCCATACCCTACGCCGTACCCGAAGCCCTCCCCGAACCCATACCCTAAGCCGTACCCTAAGCCTAACCCTAAGCCTAACCCTAACCCTAGGCTACCCTTGACTGCTTCTGCCTCCAATAGATTTCCTAAGCACTAGTGTTTTAAGGAACAGCTTAAAAAGAGAATCCTAATGTGATTTCTTTATAATGTGTGTGTTCCTTATATTATCTTAGTGTCTAAACTCTTCTCCATGGCTGGACCCCCAAATAATATTCCTTTACGTGCTAAGGGGTATCTAGAGAGTGGGATAGGTTTAATAACTACCCTAACCCTAACGCGTAACCTAACCCTAACCCCTACCCTAACCCTAACACGTACCCTAATCCTAACACGTACCGTAAACCGAGCCCTAACCCTAACACTAACCCTAACCCTAACCCATACCCTACGCCATATCCGAAGCCCTCCCCGAACCCGTACCCTAAGCCGTACCCTAAGCCTAACCCTAACCCTAGGCTACCCTTGACTGCTTCTGCCTCCAATAGATTTCCTAAGCACTAGTGTTTTAAGGAACAGCTTAAAAAGAGAATCCTAATGTGATTTCTTTATAATGTGTGTGTTCCTTATATTATCTTAGTGTCTAAACTCTTTTCCATGGCTGGACCCCCAAATAATATTCTTTACGTGCTAAGGGGTATCTAGAGAGTGGGATAGGTTTAATCACTACCCTAACCGTAACGCGTACCCTAACCCTAACCCCTACCCTAACACTAACACGTACCCTAATCCTAACCCTTACCCTAAACCGATCCCTAACCCTAACACTAACCCTAACCCTAACCCTAACCCATACCCTACGCCGTACCCGAAGCCCTCCCCGAACCCGTTCCCTAGCCGTACCCTAAGCCTAACCCTAAGCCTAACCCTAACCCTAGGCTACCCTTGACTGCTTCTGCCTCCAATAGATTTCCTAAGCACTAGTGTTTTAAGGAACAGCTTAAAAAGAGAATCCTAATGTGATTTCTTTATAATGGGTGTGTTCCTTATCTTATCCTAGTGTCTAAACTCTTCTCCATGGCTGGACCCCCAAATAATATTCCTTTACGTGCTAAGGGGTATCTAGAGAGTGGGATAGGTTTAATAACTACCATAACCGTAACACGTTCCCTAACCCTAACCCCTACCCTAACCCTAACACGTACCCTAATCCTAACCCGTACCCTAAACCGAGCCCTAACCCTAACACTAACCCTAACCCTAACCCTAACCCATACCCTACGCCGTACCCGAAGCCCTCCCCGAACCCGTACCCTAAGCCGTACCCTAAGCCGTTCCCTAAGCCTAACCCTAACCCTAGGCTACCCTTGACTGCTTCTGCCTCCAATAGATTTCCTAAGCACTAGTGTTTTAAGGAACAGCTTAAAAAGAGAATCCTAATGTGATTTCTTTATAATGGGTGTGTTCCTTATCTTATCCTAGTGTCTAAACTCTTCTCCATGGCTGGACCCACAAATAATATTCCTTTACGTGCTAAGGGGTAACTAGAGAGTGGGATAGGTTTAATAACTACCCTAACCCTAACGCGTACCCTAACGCTAACCCCTACCCTAACCCTAACACGTACCCTAATCCTAAACCGTACCCTAAACCGAGCCCTAACCCTAACACTAACCCTAACCCTAACCCATACCCTACGCCATATCCGAAGCCCTCCCCGAACCCGTACCCTAAGCCGTTCCCTAAGCCTAACCCTAACCCTAGGCTACCCTTGACTGCTTCTGCCTCCAATAGATTTCCTAAGCACTAGTGTTTTAAGGAACAGCTTAAAAAGAGAATCCTAATGTGATTTCTTTATAATGTGTGTGTTCCTTATATTATCTTAGTGTCTAAACTCTTCTCCATGGCTGGACCCCCAAATAATATTCCTTTACGTGCTAAGGGGTATCTAGAGAGTGGGATAGGTTTAATAACTACCCTAACCCTAACGCGTAACCTAACCCTAACCCCTACCCTAACCCTAACACATACCCTAATCCTAACCCTTACCCTAAACCGAGCCCTAACCCTAACACTAACCCTAACCCTAACCCTAACCCATACCCTACGCCGTACCCGAAGCCCTCCCCGAACCCGTACCCTAAGCCGTACCCTAAGCCTAACCCTAAGCCTAACCCTAACCCTAGGCTACCCTTGACTGCTTCTGCCTCCAATAGATTTCCTAAGCACTAGTGTTTTAAGGAACAGCTGAAAAAGAGAATCCTAATGTGATTTCTTTATAATGGGTGTGTTCCTTATCTTATCCTAGTGTCTAAACTCTTCTCCATGGCTGGACCCCCAAATAATATTCCTTTACGTGCTAAGGGGTATCTAGAGAGTGGGATAGGTTTAATAACTACCCTAACCGTAACCCGTACCCTAACCCTAACCCCTACCCTAACCCTAACACGTACCCTAATCCTAACCCGTACCCTAAACCGAGCCCTAACCCTAACACTAACCCTAACCCTAACCATAACCCATACCCTACGCCGTACCCGAAGCCCTCCCCGAACCCGTACCCTAAGCCGTACCCTAAGCCTAACCCTAAGCCTAACCCTAACCCTAGGCTACCCTTGACTGCTTCTGCCTCCAATAGATTTCCTAAGCACTAGTGTTTTAAGGAACAGCTTAAAAAGAGAATCCTCATGTGATTTCTTTATAATGGGTGTGTTCCTTATCTTATCCTAGTGTCTAAACTCTTCTCCATGGCTGGACCCCCAAATAATATTCCTTTACGTGGTAAGGGGTAACTAGAGAGTGGGAAAGGTTTAATAACTACCCTAACCCTAACGCGTACCCTAACGCTAACCCCTACCCTAACCCTAACACGTACCCTAATCCTAACCCGTACCCTAAACCGAGCCCTAACCCTAACACTAACCCTAACCCTAACCATACCCTACGCCGTACCCGAAGCCCTCCCCGAACCCGTACCCTAAGCCGTACCCTAAGCCTAACCCTAAGCCTAACCCTAACCCTAGGCTACCCTTGACTGCTTCTGCCTCCAATAGATTTCCTAAGCACTAGTGTTTTAAGGAACAGCTTAAAAAGAGAATCCTAATGTGATTTCTTTATAATGTGTGTGTTCCTTATCTTATCCTAGTGTCTAAACTATTCTCCATTGCTGGACCCCCAAATAATATTCCTTTACGTGGTAAGGGGTAACTAGAGAGTGGGATAGGTTTAATAACTACCCTAACCCTAACGCGTACCCTAACGCTAACCCCTACCCTAACCCTAACACGTACCCTAATCCTAACCCGTACCCTAAACCGAGCCCTAACCCTAACACTAACCCTAACCCTAACCCTAACCCATACCCTACGCCATACCCGAAGTCCTCCCCGAACCCGTACCCTAAGCCGTACCCTAAGCCTAACCGTAACCCTAGGCTACCCTTGACTGCTTCTGCCTCCAATAGATTTCCTAAGCACTAGTGTTTTAAGGAACAGCTTAAAAAGAGAATCCTAATGTGATTTCTTTATAATGTGTGTGTTCCTTATATTATCTTAGTGTCTAAACTCTTCTCCATGGCTGGACCCCCAAATAATATTCCTTTACGTGCTAAGGGGTATCTAGAGAGTTGGATAGGTTTAATCAGTACCCTAACCGTAACGCGTACCTTAACCCTAACCCCTACCCTAACCCTAACACGTACCCTAATCTTAACCCGTACCCTAAACCGAGCCCTAACCCTAACACTAACCCTAACCCTAACCCTAACCCATACCCTACGCCGTACCCGAAGCCCTCCCCGAACCCATACCCTAAGCCGTACCCTAAGCCTAACCCTAAGCCTAACCCTAACCCTAGGCTACCCTTGACTGCTTCTGCCTCCAATAGATTTCCTAAGCACTAGTGTTTTAAGGAACAGCTTAAAAAGAGAATCCTAATGTGATTTCTTTATAATGTGTGTGTTCCTTATATTATCTTAGTGTCTAAACTCTTCTCCATGGCTGGACCCCCAAATAATATTCCTTTACGTGCTAAGCGGTATCTAGAGAGTGGGATAGGTTTAATAACTACCCTAACCCTAACGCGTAACCTAACCCTAACCCCTACCCTAACCCTAACACGTACCCTAATCCTAACACGTACCCTAAACTGAGCCCTAACCCTAACACTAACCCTAACCCTAACCCTAACCCATACCCTACGCCGTACCCGAAGCCCTCCCCGAACCCGTACCCTAAGCCGTACCCAAAGCCTAACCCTAAGCCTAACCCTAACCCTAGGCTACCCTTGACTGCTTCTGCCTCCAATAGATTTCCTAAGCACTAGTGTTTTAAGGAACAGCTTAAAAAGAGAATCCTAATGTGATTTCTTTATAATGGGTGTGTTCCTTATCTTATCCTAGTGTCTAAACTCTTCTCCATGGCTGGACCCCCAAATAATATTCCTTTATGTGCTAAGGGGTAACTAGAGAGTGGGATAGGTTTAATAACTACCCTAACCCTAACGCGTACCCTAACGCTAACCCCTAGCCTAACCCTAACACGTACACTAATCTTAAACCGTACCCTAAACCGAGCCCTAACCCTAACACTAACCCTAACCCTAACCCATACCCTACGCCATATCCGAAGCCCTCCCCGAACCCGTACCCTAAGCCGTACCCTAAGCCTAACCCTAACCCTAGGCTACCCTTGACTGCTTCTGCCTCCAATAGATTTCCTAAGCACTAGTGTTTTAAGGAACAGCTTAAAAAGAGAATCCTAATGTGATTTCTTTATAATGTGTGTGTTCCTTATATTATCTTAGTGTCTAAACTCTTCTCCATGGCTGGACCCCCAAATAATATTCCTTTACGTGCTAAGGGGTATCTAGAGAGTGGGATAGGTTTAATAACTACCCTAACCCTAACGCGTAACCTAACCCTAACCCCTACCCTAACCCTAACACATACCCTAATCCTAACCCGTACCCTAAACCGAGCCCTAACCCTAACACTAACCCTAACCCTAACCCTAACCCATACCCTACGCCATACCCGAAGCCCTCCCCGAACCCGTACACTAAGCCGTACCCTAAGCCTAACCCTAAGCCTAACACTAACCCTAGGCTACCCTTGACTGCTTCTGCCTCCAATAGATTTCCTAAAATCTAGTGTTTTAAGGAACAGCTTAAAAAGAGAATCCTAATGTGATTTCTTTATAATGTGTGTGTTCCTTATATTATCTTAGTGTCTAAACTCTTTTCCATGGCTGGACCCCCAAATAATATTCTTTACGTGCTAAGGGGTATCTAGAGAGTGGGATAGGTTTAATCACTACCCTAACCGTAACGAGTACCCTAACCCTAACCCCTACCCTAACCCTAACACATACCCTAATCCTAACCCTTACCCTAAACCGAGCCCTAACCCTAACACTAACCCTAACCCTAACCCTAACCCATACCCTACGCCGTACCCGAAGCCCTCCCCGAACCCGTACCCTAGCCGTACCCTAAGCCTAACCCTAAGCCTAACCCTAACGCTAGGCTACCCTTGACTGCTTCTGCCTCCAATAGATTTCCTAAGCACTAGTGTTTTAAGGAACAGCTTAAAAAGAGAATCCTAATGTGATTTCTTTATCATGTGTGTGTTCCTTATATTATCTTAGTGTCTAAACTCTTTTCCATGGCTGGACCCCCAAATAATATTCTTTACGTGCTAAGGGGTATCTAGAGAGTGGGATAGGTTTAATCACTACCCTAACCGTAACGAGTACCCTAACCCTAACCCCTACCCTAACCCTAACACGTACCCTAATCCTAACCCTTACCCTAAACCGAGCCCTAACCCTAACACTAACCCTAACCCTAACCCTAACCCATACCCTACGCCGTACCCGAAGCCCTCCCCGAACCCGTACCCTAGCCGTACCCTAAGCCTAACCCTAAGCCTAACCCTAACCCTAGGCTACCCTTGACTGCTTCTGCCTCCAATAGATTTCCTAAGCACTAGTGTTTTAAGGAACAGCTTAAAAAGAGAATCCTAATGTGATTTCTTTGTAATGGGTGTGTTCCTTATCTTATCCTAGTGTCTAAACTCTTCTCCATGGCTGGACCCCCAAATAATATTCCTTTACGTGCTAAGGGGTATCTAGAGAGTGGGATTGGTTTAATAACTACCCTAACCGTAACGCGTACCCTAACCCTAACCCCTACCCTAACCCTAACACGTACCCTAATCCTAACCCGTACCCTAAACCGAGCCCTAACCCTAACACTAACCCTAACCCTAACCCTAACCCATACCCTACGCCGTACCCGAAGCCCTCCCCGAACCCGTACCCTAGCCATACCCTAAGCCTAACCCTAAGCCTAACCCTAACCCTAGGCTACCCTTGACTGCTTCTGCCTCCAATAGATTTCCTAAGCACTAGTGTTTTAAGGAACAGCTTAAAAAGAGAATCCTAATGTGATTTCTTTATAATGGGTGTGTTCCTTATCTTATCCTAGTGTCTAAACTCTTCTCCATGGCTGGACCCCCAAATAATATTCCTTTACGTGCTAAGGGGTATCTAGAGAGTGGGATAGGTTTAATAACTACCCTAACCGTAACACGTACCCTAACCCTAACCCCTACCCTAACCCTAACACGTACCCTAATCCTAACCCGTACCCTAAACCGAGCCCTAACCCTAACACTAACCCTAACCCTAACCATAACCCATACCCTACGCCGTACCCGAAGCCCTCCCCGAACCCGTACCCTAAGCCGTACCCTAAGCCTAACCCTAAGCCTAACCCTAACCCTAGGCTACCCTTGACTGCTTCTGCCTCCAATAGATTTCCTAAGCACTAGTGTTTTAAGGAACAGCTTAAAAAGAGAATCCTCATGTGATTTCTTTATAATGGGTGTGTTCCTTATCTTATCCTTGTGTCTAAACTCTTCTCCATGGCTGGACCCCCAAATAATATTCCTTTACGTGGTAAGGGGTAACTAGAGAGTGGGATAGGTTTAATAACTACCCTAACCCTAACGCGTACCCTAACGCTAACCCCTACCCTAACCCTAACACGTACCCTAATCCTAACCCGTACCCTAAACCGAGCCCTAACCCTAACACTAACCCTAACCCTAACCATACCCTACGCCGTACCCGAAGCCCTCCCCGAACCCGTACCCTAAGCCGTACCCTAAGCCTAACCCTAAGCCTAACCCTAACCCTAGGCTACCCTTGACTGCTTCTGCCTCCAATAGATTTCCTAAGCACTAGTGTTTTAAGGAACAGCTTAAAAAGAGAATCCTAATGTGATTTCTTTATAATGTGTGTGTTCCTTATCTTATCCTAGTGTCTAAACTATTCTCCATTGCTGGACCCCCAAATAATATTCCTTTACGTGATAAGGGGTATCTAGAGAGTGGGATAGGTTTAATAACTACCCTAACCCTAACGCGTACCCTAACGCTAACCCCTAACCTAACCCTAACACGTACCCTAATCCTAACCCGTACCCTAAACCGAGCCCTAACCCTAACACTAACCCTAACCCTAACCCTAACCCATACCCTACGCCGTACCCGAAGTCCTCCCCGAACCCGTACCCTAAGCCGTACCCTAAGCCTAACCGTAACCCTAGGCTACCCTTGACTGCTTCTGCCTCCAATAGATTTCCTAAGCACTAGTGTTTTAAGGAACAGCTTAAAAAGAGAATCCTAATGTGATTTCTTTATAATGTGTGTGTTCCTTATATTATCTTAGTGTCTAAACTCTTCTCCATGGCTGGACCCCCAAATAATATTCCTTTACGTGCTAAGGGGTATCTAGAGAGTTGGATAGGTTTAATCACTACCCTAACCGTAACGCGTACCCTAACCCTAACCCCTACCCTAACCCTAACACGTACCCTAATCTTAACCCGTACCCTAAACCGAGCCCTAACCCTAACACTAACCCTAACCCTAACCCTAACCCATACCCTACGCCGTACCCGAAGCCCTCCCCGAACCCATACCCTAAGCCGTACCCTAAGCCTAACCCTAAGCCTAACCCTAACCCTAGGCTACCCTTGACTGCTTCTGCCTCCAATAGATTTCCTAAGCACTAGTGTTTTAAGGAACAGCTTAAAAAGAGAATCCTAATGTGATTTCTTTATAATGTGTGTGTTCCTTATATTATCTTAGTGTCTAAACTCTTCTCCATGGCTGGACCCCCAAATAATATTCCTTTACGTGCTAAGGGGTATCTAGAGAGTGGGATAGGTTTAATAACTACCCTAACCCTAACGCGTAACCTAACCCTAACCCCTACCCTAACCCTAACACGTACCCTAATCCTAACACGTACCGTAAACCGAGCCCTAACCCTAACACTAACCCTAACCCTAACCCATACCCTACGCCATATCCGAAGCCCTCCCCGAACCCGTACCCTAAGCCGTACCCTAAGCCTAACCCTAACCCTAGGCTACCCTTGACTGCTTCTGCCTCCAATAGATTTCCTAAGCACTAGTGTTTTAAGGAACAGCTTAAAAAGAGAATCCTAATGTGATTTCTTTATAATGTGTGTGTTCCTTATATAATCTTAGTGTCTAAACTCTTTTCCATGGCTGGACCCCCAAATAATATTCTTTACGTGCTAAGGGGTATCTAGAGAGTGGGATAGGTTTAATCACTACCCTAACCGTAACGAGTACCCTAACCCTAACCCCTACCCTAACCCTAACACGTACCCTAATCCTAACACTTACCCTAAACCGAGCCCTAACCCTAACACTAACCCTAACCCTAACCCTAACCCATACCCTACGCCGTACCCGAAGCCCTCCCCGAACCCGTACCCTAGCCGTACCCTAAGCCAAACCCTAAGCCTAACCCTAACCCTAGGCTACCCTTGACTGCTTCTGCCTCCAATAGATTTCCTAAGCACTAGTGTTTTAAGGAACAGCTTAAAAAGAGAATCCTAATGTGATTTCTTTATAATGGGTGTGTTCCTTATCTTATCCTAGTGTCTAAACTCTTCTCCATGGCTGGACCCCCAAATAATATTCCTTTACGTGCTAAGGGGTATCTAGAGAGTGGGATTGGTTTAATAACTACCCTAACCGTAACGCGTACCCTAACCCTAACCCCTACCCTAACCCTAACACGTACCCTAATCCTAACCCGTACCCTAAACCGAGCCCTAACCCTAACACTAACCCTAACCCTAACCCTAACCCATACCCTACGCCGTACCCGAAGCCCTCCCCGAACCCGTACCCTAGCCATACCCTAAGCCTAACCCTAAGCCTAACCCTAACCCTAGGCTACCCTTGACTGCTTCTGCCTCCAATAGATTTCCTAAGCACTAGTGTTTTAAGGAACAGCTTAAAAAGAGAATCCTAATGTGATTTCTTTATAATGTGTGTGTTCCTTATATTATCTTAGTGTCTAAACTCTTTTCCATGGCTCGACCCCCAAATAATATTCTTTACGTGCTAAGGGGTATCTAGAGAGTGGGATAGGTTTAATCACTACCCTAACCGTAACGCGTACCCTAACCCTAACCCCTACCCTAACCCTAACACGTACCCTAATCCTAACCCTTACCCTAAACCGATCCCTAACCCTAACACTAACCCTAACCCTAACCCTAACCCATACCCTACGCCATACCCGAAGCCCTCCCCGAACCCGTTCCCTAGCCGTACCCTAAGCCTAACCCTAAGCCTAACCCTAAACCTAGGCTACCCTTGACTGCTTCTGCCTCCAATAGATTTCCTAAGCACTAGTGTTTTAAGGAACAGCTTAAAAACAGAATCCTAATGTGATTTCTTTATAATGGGTGTGTTCCTTATCTTATCCTAGTGTCTAAACTCTTCTCCATGGCTGGACCCCCAAATAATATTCCTTTACGTGCTAAGGGGTATCTAGAGAGTGGGATAGGTTTAATAACTACCCTAACCCTAACGCGTAACCTAACCCTAACCCCTACCCTAACCCTAACACGTACCCTAATCCTAACCCGTACCCTAAACCGAGCCCTAACCCTAACACTAACCCTAACCCTAACCCTAACCCATACCCTACGCCGTACCCGAAGCCCTCCCCGAACCCGTACCCTAAGCCGTACCCTAAGCCTAACCCTAAGCCTAACCCTAACCCTAGGCTACCCTTGACTGCTTCTGCCTCCAATAGATTTCCTAAGCACTAGTGTTTTAAGGAACAGCTTAAAAAGAGAATCCTAATGTGATTTCTTTATAATGGGTGTGTTCCTTATCTTATCCTAGTGTCTAAACTCTTCTCCATGGCTGGACCCACAAATAATATTCCTTTACGTGCTAAGGGGTAACTAGAGAGTGGGATAGGTTTAATAACTACCCTAACCCTAACGCGTACCCTAACGCTAACCCCTACCCTAACCCTAACACGTACCCTAATCCTAAACCGTACCCTAAACCGAGCCCTAACCCTAACACTAACCCTAACCCTAACCCATACCCTACGCCATATCCGAAGCCCTCCCCGAACCCGTACCCTAAGCCGTACCCTAAGCCTAACCCTAACCCTAGGCTACCCTTGACTGCTTCTGCCTCCAATAGATTTCCTAAGCACTAGTGTTTTAAGGAACAGCTTAAAAAGAGAATCCTAATGTGATTTCTTTATAATGTGTGTGTTCCTTATATTATCTTAGTGTCTAAACTCTTCTCCATGGCTGGACCCCCAAATAATATTCCTTTACGTGCTAAGGGGTATCTAGAGAGTGGGATAGGTTTAATAACTACCCTAACCCTAACGCGTAACCTAACCCTAACCCCTACCCTAACCGTAACACATACCCTAATCCTAACCCGTACCCTAAACCGAGCCCTAACCCTAACACTAACCCTAACCCTAACCCTAACCCATACCCTACGCCGTACCCGAAGCCCTCCCCGAACCCGTACCCTAAGCCGTACCCTAAGCCTAACCCTAAGCCTAACCCTAACCCTAGGCTACCCTTGACTGCTTCTGCCTCCAATAGATTTCCTAAGCACTAGTGTTTTAAGGAACAGCTTAAAAAGAGAATCCTAATGTGATTTCTTTATAATGGGTGTGTTCCTTATCTTATCCTAGTGTCTAAACTCTTCTCCATGGCTGGACCCCCAAATAATATTCCTTTACGTGCTAAGGGGTATCTAGAGAGTGGGATAGGTTTAATAACTACCCTAACCGTAACACGTACCCTAACCCTAACCCCTACCCTAACCCTAACACGTACCCTAATCCTAACCCGTACCCTAAACCGAGCCCTAACCCTAACACTAACCCTAACCCTAACCATAACCCATACCCTACGCCGTACCCGAAGCCCTCCCCGAACCCGTACCCTAAGCCGTACCCTAAGCCTAACCCTAAGCCTAACCCTAACCCTAGGCTACCCTTGACTGCTTCTGCCTCCAATAGATTTCCTAAGCACTAGTGTTTTAAGGAACAGCTTAAAAAGAGAATCCTCATGTGATTTCTTTATAATGGGTGTGTTCCTTATCTTATCCTTGTGTCTAAACTCTTCTCCATGGCTGGACCCCCAAATAATATTCCTTTACGTGGTAAGGGGTAACTAGAGAGTGGGATAGGTTTAATAACTACCCTAACCCTAACGCGTACCCTAACGCTAACCCCTACCCTAACCCTAACACGTACCCTAATCCTAACCCGTACCCTAAACCGAGCCCTAACCCTAACACTAACCCTAACCCTAACCATACCCTACGCCGTACCCGAAGCCCTCCCCGAACCCGTACCCTAAGCCGTACCCTAAGCCTAACCCTAAGCCTAACCCTAACCCTAGGCTACCCTTGACTGCTTCTGCCTCCAATAGATTTCCTAAGCACTAGTGTTTTAAGGAACAGCTTAAAAAGAGAATCCTAATGTGATTTCTTTATAATGTGTGTGTTCCTTATCTTATCCTAGTGTCTAAACTATTCTCCATTGCTGGACCCCCAAATAATATTCCTTTACGTGATAAGGGGTATCTACAGAGTGGGATAGGTTTAATAACTACCCTAACCCTAACGCGTACCCTAACGCTAACCCCTAACCTAACCCTAACACGTACCCTAATCCTAACACGTACCCTAAACCGAGCCCTAACCCTAACACTAACCCTAACCCTAACCCTAACCCATACCCTACGCCGTACCCGAAGTCCTCCCCGAACCCGTACCCTAAGCCGTACCCTAAGCCTAACCGTAACCCTAGGCTACCCTTGACTGCTTCTGCCTCCAATAGATTTCCTAAGCACTAGTGTTTTAAGGAACAGCTTAAAAAGAGAATCCTAATGTGATTTCTTTATAATGTGTGTGTTCCTTATATTATCTTAGTGTCTAAACTCTTCTCCATGGCTGGACCCCCAAATAATATTCCTTTACGTGCTAAGGGGTATCTAGAGAGTGGGATAGGTTTAATAACTACCCTAACCCTAACGCGTAACCTAACCCTAACCCCTACCCTAACCCTAACACGTACCCTAATCCTAACACGTACCCTAAACCGAGCCCTAACCCTAACACTAACCCTAACCCTAACCCATACCCTACGCCATATCCGAAGCCCTCCCCGAACCCGTACCCTAAGCCGTACCCTAAGCCTAACCCTAACCCTAGGCTACCCTTGACTGCTTCTGCCTCCAATAGATTTCCTAAGCACTAGTGTTTTAAGGAACAGCTTAAAAAGAGAATCCTAATGTGATTTCTTTATAATGTGTGTGTTCCTTATATTATCTTAGTGTCTAAACTCTTCTCCATGGCTGGACCCCCAAATAATATTCCTTTACGTGCTAAGGGGTATCTAGAGAGTGGGATAGGTTTAATAACTACCCTAACCCTAATGCGTAACCTAACCCTAACCCCTACCCTAACCCTAACACATACCCTAATCCTAACCCGTACCCTAAACCGAGCCCTAACCCTAACACTAACCCTAACCCTAACCCTAACCCATACCCTACGCCGTACCCGAAGCCCTCCCCGAACCCGTACCCTAAGCCGTACCCTAAGCCTAACCCTAAGCCTAACCCTAACCCTAGGCTACCCTTGACTGCTTCTGCCTCCAATAGATTTCCTAAGCACTAGTGTTTTAAGGAACAGCTTAAAAAGAGAATCCTAATGTGATTTCTTTATAATGGGTGTGTTCCTTATCTTATCCTAGTGTCTAAACTCTTCTCCATGGCTGGACCCCCAAATAATATTCCTTTACGTGCTAAGGGGTAACTAGAGAGTGGGATAGGTTTAATAACTACCCTATCCCTAACGCGTACCCTAACGCTAACCCCTACCCTAACCCTAACACGTACCCTAATCCTAACCCGTACCCTAAACCGAGCCCTAACCCTAACACTAACCCTAACCCTAACCCTAACCCATACCCTACGCCGTACCCGAAGCCCTCCCCGAACCCGTACCCTAAACCGTACCCTAAGCCTAACCCTAAGCCTAACCCTAACCCTAGGCTACCCTTGACTGCTTCTGCCTCCAATAGATTTCCTAAGCACTAGTGTTTTAAGGAACAGCTTAAAAAGAGAATCCTAATGTGATTTCTTTATAATGTGTGTTTTCCTCATATTATCTTAGTGTCTAAACTCTTTTCCATGGCTGGACCCCCAAATAATATTCTTTACGTGCTAAGGGGTATCTAGAGAGTGGGATAGGTTTAATCACTACCCTAACCGTAACGAGTACCCTAACCCTAACCCCTACCCTAACCCTAACACGTACCCTAATCCTAACCCGTACCCTAAACCGAGCCCTAACCCTAACACTAACCCTAACCCTAACCCTAACCCATACCCTACGCCGTACCCGAAGCCCTCCCCGAACCCGTACCCTAGCCGTACCCTAAGCCTAACCCTAAGCCTAACCCTAACCCTAGGCTACCCTTGACTGCTTCTGCCTCCAATAGATTTCCTAAGCACTAGTGTTTTAAGGAACAGCTTAAAAAGAGAATCCTAATGTGATTTCTTTATAATGTGTGTGTTCCTTATATTATCTTAGTGTCTAAACTCTTTTCCATGGCTGGACCCCCAAATGATATTCTTTACGTGCTAAGGGGTATCTAGAGAGTGGGATAGGTTTAATCACTACCCTAACCGTAACGCGTACCCTAACCCTAACCCCTACCCTAACCCTAACACGTACCCTAATCCTAACCCTTACCCTAAACCGATCCCTAACCCTAATACTAACCCTAACCCTAACCCTAACCCATACCCTACGCCGTACCCGAAGCCCTCCCCGAACCCGTTCCCTAGCCGTACCCTAAGCCTAACCCTAAGTCTAACCCTAACCCTAGGCTACCCTTGACTGCTTCTGCCTCCAATAGATTTCCTAAGCACTAGTGTTTTAAGGAACAGCTTAAAAAGAGAATCCTAATGTGATTTCTTTATAATGGGTGTGTTCCTTATCTTATCCTAGTGTCTAAACTCTTCTCCATGGCTGGACCCCCAAATAATATTCCTTTACGTGCTAAGGGGTATCTAGAGAGTGGGATAGGTTTAATAACTACCATAACCGTAACACGTACCCTAACCCTAACCCCTACCCTAACCCTAACACGTACCCTAATCCTAACCCGTACCCTAAACCGAGCCCTAACCCTAACACTAACCCTAACCCTAACCCTATCCCATACCCTACGCCGTACCCGAAGCCCTCCCCGATCCCGTACCCTAAGCCGGACCCTAAGCCTAACCCTAAGCCTAACCCTAACCCTAGGCTACCCTTGACTGCTTCTGCCTCCAATAGATTTCCTAAGCACTAGTGTTTTAAGGAACAGCTTAAAAAGAGAATCCTAATGTGATTTCTTTATAATGGGTGTGTTCCTTATCTTATCCTAGTGTCTAAACTCTTCTCCATGGCTGGACCCACAAATAATATTCCTTTACGTGCTAAGGGGTAACTAGAGAGTGGGATAGGTTTAATAACTACCCTAACCCTAACGCGTACCCTAACGCTAACCCCTACCCTAACCCTAACACGTACCCTAATCCTAAACCGTACCCTAAACCGAGCCCTATCCCTAACACTAACCCTAACCCTAACCCATACCCTACGCCATATCCGAAGCCCTCCCCGAACCCGTACCCTAAGCCGTACCCTAAGCCTAACCCTAACCCTAGGCTACCCTTGACTGCTTCTGCCTCCAATAGATTTCCTAAGCACTAGTGTTTTAAGGAACAGCTTAAAAAGAGAATCCTAATGTGATTTCTTTATAATGTGTGTGTTCCTTATATTATCTTAGTGTCTAAACTCTTCTCCATGGCTGGACCCCCAAATAATATTCCTTTACGTGCTAAGGGGTATCTAGAGAGTGGGATAGGTTTAATAACTACCCTAACCCTAATGCGTAACCTAAACCTAACCCCTACCCTAACCCTAACACATACCCTAATCCTAACCCGTACCCTAAACCGAGCCCTAACCCTAACACTAACCCTAACCCTAACCCTAACCCATACCCTACGCCGTACCCGAAGCCCTCCCCGAACCCGTACCCTAAGCCGTACCCTAAGCCTAACCCTAAGCCTAACCCTAACCCTAGGCTACCCTTGACTGCTTCTGCCTCCAATAGATTTCCTAAGCACTAGTGTTTTAAGGAACAGCTTAAAAAGAGAATCCTAATGTGATTTCTTTATAATGGGTGTGTTCCTTATCTTATCCTAGTGTCTAAACTCTTCTCCATGGCTGGACCCCCAAATAATATTCCTTTACGTGCTAAGGGGTAACTAGAGAGTGGGATAGGTTTAATAACTACCCTATCCCTAACGCGTACCCTAACGCTAACCCCTACCCTAACCCTAACACGTACCCTAATCCTAACCCGTACCCTAAACCGAGCCCTAACCCTAACACTAACCCTAACCCTAACCCTAACCCATACCCTACGCCGTACCCGAAGCCCTCCCCGAACCCGTACCCTAAACCGTACCCTAAGCCTAACCCTAAGCCTAACCCTAACCCTAGGCTACCCTTGACTGCTTCTGCCTCCAATAGATTTCCTAAGCACTAGTGTTTTAAGGAACAGCTTAAAAAGAGAATCCTAATGTGTTTTCTTTATAATGGGTGTGTTCCTTATCTTATCCTAGTGTCTAAACTCTTCTCCATGGCTGGACCCCCAAATAATATTCCTTTACGTGCTAAGGGGTATCTAGAGAGTGGGATAGGTTTAATAACTACCCTAACAGTAACACGTACCCTAACCCTAACCCCTACCCTAACCCTAACACGTACCCTAATCCTAACCCATACCCTAAACCGAGCCCTAACCCTAACACTAACCCTAACCCTAACCATAACCCATACCCTACGCCGTACCCGAAGCCCTCCCCGAACCCGTACCCTAAGCCGTACCCTAAGCCTAACCCTAAGCCTAACCCTAACCCTAGGCTACCCTTGACTGCTTCTGCCTCCAATAGATTTCCTAAGCACTAGTGTTTTAAGGAACAGCTTAAAAAGAGAACCCTCATGTGATTTCTTTATAATGGGTGTGTTCCTTATCTTATCCTAGTGTCTAAACTCTTCTCCATGGCTGGACCCCCAAATAATATTCCTTTACGTGGTAAGGGGTAACTAGAGAGTGGGATAGGTTTAATAACTACCCTAACCCTAACGCGTACCCTAACGCTAACCCCTACCCTAACCCTAACACGTACCCTAATCCTAACCCGTACCCTAAACCGAGCCCTAACCCTAACACTAACCCTAACCCTAACCATACCCTACGCCGTACCCGAAGCCCTCCCCGAACCCGTACCCTAAGCCGTACCCTAAGCCTAACCCTAAGCCTAACCCTAACCCTAGGCTACCCTTGACTGCTTCTGCCTCCAATAGATTTCCTAAGCACTAGTGTTTTAAGGAACAGCTTAAAAAGAGAATCCTAATGTGATTTCTTTATAATGTGTGTGTTCCTTATATTATCTTAGTGTCTAAACTCTTCTCCATGGCTGGACCCCCAAATAATATTCCTTTACGTGCTAAGGGGTATCTAGAGAGTGGGATAGGTTTAATAACTACCCTAACCCTAACGCGTAAACTAACCCTAACCCCTACCCTAACCCTAACACGTACCCTAATCCTAACCCGTACCCTAAACCGAGCCCTAACACTAACACTAACCCTAACCCTAACCCTAACCCATACCCTACGCCGTACCCGAAGCCCTCCCCGAACACGTACCCTAAGCCGTACCCTAAGCCTAACCCTAAGCCTAACCCTAACCCTAGGCTACCCTTGACTGATTTTGCCTCCAATAGATTTCCAAAGCACTAGTGTTTTAAGGAACAGCTTAAAAAGAGAATCCTAATGTGATTTCTTTATAATGTGTGTGTTCCTTATATTATCTTAGTGTCTAAACTCTTCTCCATGGCTGTACCCCCAAATAATATTCCTTTACGTGCTAAGGGGTATCTAGAGAGTGGGATAGGTTTAATCACTACCCTAACCCTAAAGCGTAACCTAACCCTAACCCCTACCCTAACCCTAACACGTACCCTAATCCTAACCCGTACCCTAAACCGAGCACTAACCCTAACACTAACCCTAACCCTAACCCTAACCCTTACGCTACGCCGTACCCGAAGCCCTCCCCGAACCCATACCCTAAGGCGTACCCTAAGCCTAACCCTAAGCCTAACCCTAACCCTAGGCTACCCTTGACTGCTTCTGCCTCCAATAGATTTCCTAAGCACTAGTGTTTTAAGGAACAGCTTAAAAAGAGAATGCTAATGTGATTTCTTTATAATGGGTGTGTTCCTTATCTTATCCTAGTGTCTAAACTCTTCTCCATGGCTGGACCCCCAAATAATATTCCTTTACGTGCTAAGGGGTAACTAGAGAGTGGGATAGGTTTAATAACTACCCTAACCCTAACGCGTACCCTAACGCTAACCCCTACCCTAACCCTAACACGTACCCTAATCCTAACCCGTACCCTAAACCGAGCCCTAACCCTAACACTAATCCTAACACTAACCCATACCCTACGCCGTACCCGAAGCCCTCCCCGAACCCGTACCCTAAGCCGTACCCTAAGCCTAACCCTAAGCCTAACCCTAACCCTAGGCTACCCTTGACTGCTTCTGCCTCCAATAGATTTCCTAAGCACTAGTGTTTTAAGGAACAGCTTAAAAAGAGAATCCTAATGTGATTTCTTTATAATGTGTTTGTTCCTTATATTATCTTAGTGTCTAAACTCTTCTCCATGGCTGGACCCCAAATAATATGCCTTTACGTGCTAAGGGGTATCTAGAGAGTGGGATAGGTTTAATAACTACCCTAACCCTAACGCGTAACATAACCCTAACCCCTACCCTAACCCTAACACGTACCCTAATCCTAACCCGTACCCTAAACCGAGCCCTAACCCTAACACTAACCCTAACCCTAACCCTAACCCATACCCTATGCCGTACCCGAAGCCCTCCCCGAACCCGTACCCTAAACGGTACCCTAAGCCTAACCCTAAGCCTAATCCTAACCCTAGGCTACCCTTGACTGCTTCTGCCTCCAATAGATTTCCTAAGCACTAGTGTTTTAAGGAACAGCTTAAAAAGAGAATCCTAATGTGATTTCTTTATAATGTGTGTGTTCCTTATATTATCTTAGTGTCTAAACTCTTCTCCATGGCTGGACCCCCAAATAATATTCCTTTACGTGCTAAGGGGTATCTAGAGAGTGGGATGGGTTTAATCACTACCCTAACCGTAACGCGTACCCAGCCCTAACCCCTACCCTAACCCTAACACGTACCCTAATCCTAACCCGTACCCTAAACCGAGCCCTAACCCTAACACTAACCCTAACCCTAACCCTAACCCATACCCTACGCCGTACCCGATGCCCTCCCCGAACCCGTACCCTAAGCCGTACCCTAAGCCTAACCCTAAGCCTAACCCTAACCCTAGGCTACCCTTGACTGCTTCTGCCTCCAATAGATTTCCTAAGCACTAGTGTTTTAAGGAACAGCTTAAAAAGAGAATCCTCATGTGATTTCTTTATAATGGGTGTGTTCCTTATCTTATCCTAGTGTCTAAACTCTTCTCCATGGCTGGACCCCCAAATAATATTCCTTTACGTGGTAAGGGGTAACTAGAGAGTGGGATAGGTTTAATAACTACCCTAACCCTAACGCGTACCCTAACGCTAACCCCTACCCTAACCCTAACACGTACCCTAATCCTAACCCGTACCCTAAACCGAGCCCTAACCCTAACACTAACCCTAACCCTAACCATACCCTACGCCGTACCCGAAGCCCTCCCCGAACCCGTACCCTAAGCCGTACCCTAAGCCTAACCCTAAGCCTAACCCTAACCCTAGGCTACCCTTGACTGCTTCTGCCTCCAATAGATTTCCTAAGCACTAGTGTTTTAAGGAACAGCTTAAAAAGAGAATCCTAATGTGATTTCTTTATAATGTGTGTGTTCCTTATATTATCTTAGTGTCTAAACTCTTCTCCATGGCTGGACCCCCAAATAATATTCCTTTACGTGCTAAGGGGTATCTAGAGAGTGGGATAGGTTTAATAACTACCCTAACCCTAACGCGTAAACTAACCCTAACCCCTACCCTAACCCTAACACGTACCCTAATCCTAACCCGTACCCTAAACCGAGCCCTAACACTAACACTAACCCTAACCCTAACCCTAACCCATACCCTACGCCGTACCCGAAGCCCTCCCCGAACACGTACCCTAAGCCGTACCCTAAGCCTAACCCTAAGCCTAACCCTAACCCTAGGCTACCCTTGACTGATTTTGCCTCCAATAGATTTCCAAAGCACTAGTGTTTTAAGGAACAGCTTAAAAAGAGAATCCTAATGTGATTTCTTTATAATGTGTGTGTTCCTTATATTATCTTAGTGTCTAAATTCTTCTCCATGGCTGTACCCCCAAATAATATTCCTTTACGTGCTAAGGGGTATCTAGAGAGTGGGATAGGTTTAATCACTACCCTAACCCTAAAGCGTAACCTAACCCTAACCCCTACCCTAACCCTAACACGTACCCTAATCCTAACCCGTACCCTAAACCGAGCCCTAACCCTAACACTAACCCTAACCCTAACCCATACCCTACGCTGTACCCGAAGCCCTCCCCGAACCCGTACCCTAAGCCGTACCCTAAGCCTAACCCTAAGCCTAACCCTAATCCTAGGCTACCCTTGACTGCTTCTGCCTCCAATAGATTTCCTAAGCACTAGTGTTTTAAGGAACAGCTTAAAAAGAGAATCCTAATGTGATTTCTTTATAATGGGTGTGTTCCTTATCTTATCCTAGTGTCTAAACTCTTCTCCATGGCTGGACCACCAAATAATATTCCTTTACGTGCTAAGGGGTAACTAGAGAGTGGGATAGGTTTAATAACTACCCTAACCCTAACGCGTACCCTAACGCTAACCCCTACACTAACCCTAACACGTACCCTAATCCTAACCCGTACCCTAAACCGAGCCCTAACCCTAACACTAACCCTAACCCTAACCCATACCCTACGCCGTACACGAAGCCCTCCCCGAACCCGTACCCTAAGCCGTACCCTAAGCCTAACCCTAAGCCTAACCCTAACCCTAGGCTACCCTTGACTGCTTCTGCCTCCAATAGATTTCCTAAGCACTAGTGTTTTAAGGAACAGCTTAAAAAGAGAATTCTAATGTGATTTCTTTATAATGGGTGTGTTCCTCATCTTATCCTAGTGTCTAAACTCTTCTCCAAGGCTGGACCCCCAAATAATATTCCTTTACGTGCTAAGGGGTATCTAGAGAGTGGGATAGGTTTAATAACTACCCTAACCCTAACGCGTACCCTAACCCTAACCCCTACCCTAACCCTAACACGTACCCTAATCCTAACCCGTACCCTAAACCGAGCCCTAACCCTAACACTAACCCTAACCCTAACCCTAACCCATACCCTACGCCGTACCCGAAGCCCTCCCCGAACCCGTACCCTAAGCCGTACCCTAAGCCTAACCCTAACCCTAGGCTACCCTTGACTGCTTCTGCCTCCAATAGATTTCCTAAGCACTAGTGTTTTAAGGAACAGCTTAAAAAGAGAATCCTAATGTGATTTCTTTATAATTGGTGTGTTCCTTATCTTATCCTAGTGTCTAAACTCTTCTCCATGGCTGGACCCCCAAATAATATTCCTTTACGTGCTAAGGGGTAACTAGAGAGTGGGATAGGTTTAATAACTACCCTAACCCTAACGCGTACCCTAACGCTAACCCCTACCCTAACCCTAACACGTACCCTAATCCTAAACCGTACCCTAAACCGAGCCCTAACCCTAACACTAATCCTAACACTAACCCATACCCTACGCCGTACCCGAAGCCCTCCCCGAACCCATACCCTAAGCCGTACCCTAAGCCTAACCCTAAGCCTAACCCTAACCCTAGGCTACCCTTGACTGCTTCTGCCTCCAATACATTTCCTAAGCACTAGTGTTTTAAGGAACAGCTTAAAAAGAAAATCCTAATGTGATTTCTTTATAATGTGTGTGTTCCTTATATTATCTTAGTGTCTAAACTCTTCTCCATGGCTGGACCCCAAATAATATGCCTTTACGTGCTAAGGGGTATCTAGAGAGTGGGATAGGTTTAATAACTACCCTAACCCTAACGCGTAACATAACCCTAACCCCTACCCTAACCCTAACACGTACCCTAATCCTAACCCGTACCCTAAACCGAGCCCTAACCCTAACACTAACCCTAACCCTAACCCTAACCCATACCCTATGCCGTACCCGAAGCCCTCCCCGAACCCGTACCCTAAACGGTACCCTAAGCCTAACCCTAAGCCTAATCCTAACCCTAGGCTACCCTTGACTGCTTTTGCCTCCAATAGATTTCCTAAGCACTAGTGTTTTAAGGAACAGCTTAAAAAGAGAATCCTAATGTGATTTCTTTATAATGTGTGTGTTCCTTATATTATCTTAGTGTCTAAACTCTTCTCCATGGCTGGACCCCCAAATAATATTCCTTTACGTGCTAAGGGGTATCTAGAGAGTGGGATGGGTTTAATCACTACCCTAACCGTAACGCGTACCCAGCCCTAACCCCTACCCTAACCCTAACACGTACCCTAATCCTAACCCGTACCCTAAACCGAGCCCTAACCCTAACACTAACCCTAACCCTAACCCTAACCCATACCCTACGCCGTACCCGATGCCCTCCCCGAACCCGTACCCTAAGCCTAACCCTAAGCCTAACCCTAACCCTAGGCTACCCTTGACTGCTTCTGCCTCCAATAGATTTCCTAAGCACTAGTGTTTTAAGGAACAGCTTAAAAAGAGAATCCTAATGTGATTTCTTTATAATGGGTGTGTTCCTTATCTTATCCTAGTGTCTAAACTCTTCTCCATGGCTGGACCCCCAAATAATATTCCTTTACGTGCTAAGGGGTAACTAGAGAGTGGGATAGGTTTAATAACTACCCTAACCCTAACGCGTACCCTAACGCTAACCCCTACCCTAACCCTAACACGTACCCTAATCCTAAACCGTACCCTAAACCGAGCCCTAACCCTAACACTAATCCTAACACTAACCCATACCCTACGCCGTACCCGAAGCCCTCCCCGAACCCGTACCCTAAGCCGTACCCTAAGCCTAACCCTAAGCCTAACCCTAACCCTAGGCTACCCTTGACTGCTTCTGCCTCCAATAGATTTCCTAAGCACTAGTGTTTTAACGAACAGCTTAAAAAGAGAATCCTAATGTGATTTCTTTATAATGTGTGTGTTCCTTATATTATCTTAGTGTCTAAACACTTCTCCATGGCTGGACCCCCAAATAATATTCCTTTACGTGCTAAGGGGTATCTAGAGATTGGGATAGGTTTAATAACTACCCTAACCCTAACGCGTAACCTAACCCTAACCCCTACCCTAACCCTAACACGTACCCTAATCCTAACCCGTACCCTAAACCGAGCCCTAACCCTAACACTAACCCTAACCCTAACCCTAACCCATACCCTACGCCGTACCCGAAGCCCTCCCCGAACCCGTACCCTAAACCGTACCCTAAGCCTAACCCTAAGCCTAACCCTAACCCTAGGCTACCCTTGACTGCTTCTGCCTCCAATAGATTTCCTAAGCACTTGTGTTTTAAGGAACAGCTTAAAAAGAGAATCCTAATGTGATTTCTTTATAATGGGTGTGTTCCTTGTCTTATCCTAGTGTCTTAACTCTTCTCCATGGCTGGACCCCCAAATAATATTCCTTTACGTGCTAAGGGGTATCTAGAGAGTGGGATAGGTTTAATAACTACCCTAACCGTAACACGTACCCTAACCCTAACCCCTACCCTAACCCTAACACGTACCCTAATCCTAACCCGTACCCTAAACCGAGCCCTAAACCTAACACTAACCCTAACCCTAACCCTAACCCATACCCTACGCCGTACCCGAAGCCCTCCCCGAACCCGTACCCTAAGCCGTACCCTAAGCCTAACCCTAAGCCTAACCCTAACCCTAGGCTACCCTTGACTGCTTCTGCCTCCAATAGATTTTTAAGCACTAGTGTTTTAAGGAACAGCTTAAAAAGAGAATCCTCATGTGATTTCTTTATAATGGGTGTGTTCCTTATCTTATCCTAGTGTCTAAACTCTTCTCCATGGCTGGACCCCCAAATAATATTCCTTTACGTGCTAAGGGGTATCTAGAGAGTGGGATAGGTTTAATAACTACCCTAACCGTAACACGTACCCTAACCCTAACACCTACCCTAACCCTAACACGTACCCTAATCCTAACCCGTACCCTAAACCGAGCCCTAACCCTAACACTAACCCTAACCCTAACCCTAACCCATACCCTACGCCGTACCCGAAGCCCTCCCCGAACCCGTACGCTAAGCGTTATCCTAAGCCTAACCCTAACCCTCGGCTACCCTTGACTGCTTCTGCCTCCAATAGATTTCCTAAGCACTAGTGTTTTAAGGAACAGCTTAAAAAGAGAATCCTAATGTGATTTCTTTATAATGGGTGTGTTCCTTATCTTATCCTAGTGTCTAAACTCTTCTCCATGGCTGGACCCCCAAATAATATTCCTTTACGTGCTAAGGGGTAACTAGAGAGTGGGATAGGTTTAATAACTACCCTAACCCTAACGCGTACCCTAACGCTAACCCCTACCCTAACCCTAACACGTACCCTAATCCTAATCCGTATCCTAAACCGAGCCCTAACCCTAACACTAACCCTAACCCTAACCCATACCCTACGCCGTACCCGAAGCCCTCCCCGAACCCGTATCCTAAGCCGTACCCTAAGCCTAACCCTAAGCCTAACCCTAACCCTAGGCTACCCTTGACTGCTTCTGCCTCCAATAGATTTCCTAAGCACTAGTGTTTTAAGGAACAGCTTAAAAAGAGAATCCTAACGTGATTTCTTTATAATGTGTGTGTTTCTTATATTATCTTAGTGTCTAAACTCTTCTCCATGGCTGGACCCCCAAATAATATTCCTTTACGTCATAAGGGGTATCTAGAGATTGGGATAGGTTTAATAACTACCCTAACCCTAACGCGTAACCTAACCCTAACCCCTACCCTAACCCTAACACGTACCCTAATGCTAACCCGTACCCTAAACCGAGCCCTAACCCTAACACTAACCCTAAACCTAACCCTAAACCATACCCTACGCCATACCCGAAGCCCTCCCCGAACCCGTACCCTAAACCGTACCCTAAGCCTAACCCTAAGCCTAACCCTAACCCTAGGCTACCCTTGACTGCTTCTGCCTCCAATAGATTTCCTAAGCACTTGTGTTTTAAGGAACAGCTTAAAAAGAGAATCCTAATGTGATTTCTTTATAATGGGTGTGTTCCTTATCTTATCCTAGTGTCTAAACTCTTCTCCATGGCTGGACCCCCAAATAATATTCCTTTACGTGCTAAGGGGTATCTAGAGAGTGGGATAGGTTTAATAACTACCCTAACCGTAACACGTACCCTAACCCTAACACCTACCCTAACCCTAACACGTACACTAATCCTAACCCGTACCCTAAACCTAGCCCTAACCCTAACACTAACCCTAACCCTAACCCTAACCCATACCCTACGCCGTATCCGAAGCCCTCCCCGAACCCGTACGCTAAGCGTTACCCTAAGCCTAACCCTAACCCTAGGCTACCCTTGACTGCTTCTGCCTCCAATAGATTTCCTAAGCACTAGTGTTTTAAGGAACAGCTTAAAAAGAGAATCCTAATGTGATTTCTTTATAATGGGTGTGTTCCTTATCTTATCCTAGTGTCTAAACTCTTCTCCATGGCTGGACCCCCAAATAATATTCCTTTACGTGCTAAGGGGTAACTAGAGAGTGGGATAGGTTTAATAACTACCCTAACCCTAACGCGTACCCTAACGCTAACCCCTACCCTAACCCTAACACGTACCCTAATCCTAACCCGTACCCTAAACCGAGCCCTAACCCTAACACTAACCCTAACCCTAACCCATACCCTACGCCGTACCCGAAGCCCTCCCCGAACCCGTACCCTAAGCCGTACCCTAAGCCTAACCCTAAGCCTAACCCTAACCCTAGGCTACCCTTGACTGCTTCTGCCTCCAATAGATTTCCTAAGCACTAGTGTTTTAAGGAACAGCTTAAAAAGAGAATCCTAATGTGATTTCTTTATAATGGGTGTGTTCCTCATATTATCTTAGTGTCTAAACTCTTCTCCATGGCTGGACCCCCAAATAATATGCCTTTACGTGCTAAGGGGTATCTAGAGAGTGGGATAGGTTTAATAACTACCCTAACCCTAACGCGTAACATAACCCTAACCCCTACCATAACCCTAACACGTACCCTAATCCTAACCCGTACCCTAAACCGAGCCCTAACCCTAACACTAACCCTAACCCTAACCCTAACCCATACCCTATGCCGTACCCGAAGCCCTCCCCGAACCCGTACCCTAAACGGTACCCTAAGCCTAACCCTAAGCCTAACCCTAACCCTAGGCTACCCTTGACTGCTTCTGCCTCCAATAGATTTCCTAAGCACTAGTGTTTTAAGGAACAGCTTAAAAAGAGAACCCTAATGTGATTTCTTTATAATGTGTGTGTTCCTTATATTATCTTAGTGTCTAAACTCTTCTCCATGGCTGGACCCCCAAATAATATTCCTTTACGTGCTAAGGGGTATCTAGAGAGTGGGATGGGTTTAATCACTACCCTAACCGTAACGCGTACCCTAACCCTAACCCCTACCCTAACCCTAACACGTACCCTAATCCTAACCCGTACCCTAAACCGAGCCCTAACCCTAACACTAACCCTAACCCTAACCCTAACCCATACCCTACGCCGTACCCGATGCCCTCACCGAACCCGTACCCTAAGCCATACCCTAAGCCTAACCCTAAGCCTAACCCTAACCCTAGGCTACCCTTGACTGCTTCTGCCTCCAATAGATTTCCTAAGCACTAGTGTTTTAAGGAACAGCTTAAAAAGAGAATCCTAATGTGATTTCTTTATAATGGGTGTGTTCCTTATCTTATCCTAGTGTCTAAACTCTTCTCCATGGCTGGACCCCCAAATAATATTCCTTTACGTGCTAAGGGGTAACTAGAGAGTGGGATAGGTTTAATAACTACCCTAACCCTAACACGTACCCTAACGCTAACCCCTACCCTAACCCTAACACGTACCCTAATCCTAACCCGTACCCTAAACCGAGCCCTAACCCTAACACTAACCCTAACCCTAACCCATACACTACGCCGTACCCGAAGCCCTCCCCGAACCCGTACCCTAAGCCGTACCCTAAGCCTAACCCTAAGCCTAACCCTAACCCTAGGCTACCCTTGACTGCTTCTGCCTCCAATAGATTTCCTAAGCACTAGTGTTTTAAGGAACAGCTTAAAAAGAGAATCCTAATGTGATTTCTTTATAATGTGTGTGTTCCTTATATTATCTTAGTGTCTAAACTCTTCTCCATGGCTGGACCCCCAAATAATATTCCTTTACGTGATAAGGGGTATCTAGAGATTGGGATAGGTTTAATAACTACCCTAACCCTAACGCGTAACCTAACCCTAACCCCTACCCTAACCCTAACACGTACCCTAATCCTAACCCGTACCCTAAACCGAGCCCTAACCCTAACACTAACCCTAACCCTAACCCTAACCCATACCCTACGCCGTACCCGAAGCCCTCCCCGAACCCGTACCCTAAACCGTACCCTAAGCCTAACCCTAAGCCTAACCATAACCCTAGGCTACCCTTGACTGCTTCTGCCTCCAATGGATTTCCTAAGCACTTGTGTTTTAAGGAACAGCTTAAAAAGAGAATCCTAATGTGATTTCTTTATAATGGGTGTGTTCCTTATCTTATCCTAGTGTCTAAACTCTTCTCCATGGCTGGACCCCCAAATAATATTCCTTTACGTGCTAAGGGGTATCTAGAGAGTGGGATAGGTTTAATAACTACCCTAACCGTAACACGTACCCTAACCCTAACCCCTACCCTAACCCTAACACGTACCCTAATCCTAACCCGTACCCTAAACCGAGCCCTAAACCTAACACTAACCCTAACCCTAACCCTAACCCATACCCTACGCCGTACCCGAAGCCCTCCGCGAACCCGTACCCTAAGCCGTACCCTAAGCCTAACCCTAAGCCTAACCCTAACCCTAGGCTACCCTTGACTGCTTCTGCCTCCAATAGATTTCCTAAGCACTAGTGTTTTAAGGAACAGCTTAAAAAGAGAATCCTAATGTGATTTCTTTATAATGTGTGTGTTCCTTATATTATCTTAGTGTCTAAACGCTTCTCCATGGCTGGACCCCCAAATAATATGCCTTTACGTGCTAAGGGGTATCTAGAGAGTGGGATAGGTTTAATAACTACCCTAACCCTAACGCGTAACATAACCCTAACCCCTACCATAACCCTAACACGTACCCTAATCCTAACCCGTACCCTAAACCGAGCCCTAACCCTAACACTAACCCTAACCCTAACCCTAACCCATACCCTATGCCGTACCCGAAGCCCTCCCCGAACCCGTACCCTAAACGGTACCCTAAGCCTAACCCTAAGCCTAACCCTAACCCTAGGCTACCCTTGACTGCTTCTGCCTCCAATAGATTTCCTAAGCACTAGTGTTTTAAGGAACAGCTTAAAAAGAGAATCCTAATGTGATTTCTTTATAATGTGTGTGTTCCTTATATTATCTTAGTGTCTAAACTCTTCTCCATGGCTGGACCCCCAAATAATATTCCTTTACGTGCTAAGGGGTATCTAGAGAGTGGGATGGGTTTAATCACTACCCTAACCGTAACGCGTAACCTAACCCTAACCCCTACCCTAACCCTAACACGTACCCTAATCCTAACCCGTACCCTAAACCGAGCCCTAACCCTAACACTAACCCTAACCCTAACCCTAACCCATACCCTACGCCGTACCCGATGCCCTCCCCGAACCCGTACCCTAAGCCATACCCTAAGCCTAACCCTAAGCCTAACCCTAACCCTAGGCTACCCTTGACTGCTTCTGCCTCCAATAGATTTCCTAAGCACTAGTGTTTTAAGGAACAGCTTAAAAAGAGAATCCTAATGTGATTTCTTTATAATGGGTGTGTTCCTTATCTTATCCTAGTGTCTAAACTCTTCTCCATGGCTGGACCCCCAAATAATATTCCTTTACGTGCTAAGGGGTAACTAGAGAGTGGGATAGGTTTAATAACTACCCTAACCCTAACACGTACCCTAACGCTAACCCCTACCCTAACCCTAACACGTACCCTAATCCTAACCCGTACCCTAAACCGAGCCCTAACCCTAACACTAACCCTAACCCTAACCCATACCCTACGCCGTACCCGAAGCCCTCCCCGAACCCGTACCCTAAGCCGTACCCTAAGCCTAACCCTAAGCCTAACCCTAACCCTAGGCTACCCTTGACTGCTTCTGCCTCCAATAGATTTCCTAAGCACTAGTGTTTTAAGGAACAGCTTAAAAAGAGAATCCTAATGTGATTTCTTTATAATGTGTGTGTTCCTTATATTATCTTAGTGTCTAAACTCTTCTCCATGGCTGGACCCCCAAATAATATTCCTTTACGTGATAAGGGGTATCTAGAGATTGGGATAGGTTTAATAACTACCCTAACCCTAACGCGTAACCTAACCCTAACCCCTACCCTAACCCTAACACGTACCCTAATCCTAACCCGTACCCTAAACCGAGCCCTAACCCTAACACTAACCCTAACCCTAACCCTAACCCATACCCTACGCCGTACCCGAAGCCCTCCCCGAACCCGTACCCTAAACCGTACCCTAAGCCTAACCCTAAGCCTAACCATAACCCTAGGCTACCCTTGACTGCTTCTGCCTCCAATAGATTTCCTAAGCACTTGTGTTTTAAGGAACAGCTTAAAAAGAGAATCCTAATGTGATTTCTTTATAATGGGTGTGTTCCTTATCTTATCCTAGTGTCTAAACTCTTCTCCATGGCTGGACCCCCAAATAATATTCCTTTACGTGCTAAGGGGTAACTAGAGAGTGGGATAGGTTTAATAACTACCCTAACCCTAACGCGTACCCTAACCCTAACCCCTACCCTAACCCTAACACGTACCCTAATCCTAACCCGTACCCTAAACCGAGCCCTAAACCTAACACTAACCCTAACCCTAACCCTAACCCATACCCTACGCCGTACCCAAAGCCCTCCCCGAACCCGTACCCTAAGCCGTACCCTAAGCCTAACCCTAGGCTACCCTTGACTGCTTCTGCCTCCAATAGATTTCCTAAGCACTAGTGTTTTAAGGAACAGCTTAAAAAGAGAATCCTAATGAGATTTCTTTATAATGGGTGTGTTCCTTATCTTATCCTAGTGTCTAAACTCTTCTCCATGGCTGGACCCCCAAATAATATTCCTTTACGTGCTAAGGGGTATCTAGAGAGTGGGATAGGTTTAATAACTACCCTAACCGTAACACGTACACTAACCCTAACACCTACCCTAACCCTAACACGTACCCTAATCCTAACCCGTACCCTAAACCGAGCCCTAACCCTAACACTAACCCTAACCCTAACCCTAACCCATACCCTACGCCGTACCCGAAGCCCTCCCCGAACCCGTACGCTAAGCGTTACCCTAAGCCTAACCCTAACCCTAGGCTACCCTTGACTGCTTCTGCCTCCAATAGATTTCCTAAGCACTAGTGTTTTAAGGAACAGCTTAAAAAGAGAATGCTAATGTGATTTCTTTATAATGTGTGTGTTCCTTATATTATCTTAGTGTCTAAACTCTTCTCCATGGTTGGACCCCCAAATAATATTCCTTTACGTGATAAGGGGTATCTAGAGATTGGGATAGGTTTAATAACTACCCTAACCCTAACGCGTAACCTAACCCTAACCCCTACCCTAACCCTAACACGTACCCTAATCCTAACCCGTACCCTAAACCGAGCCCTAATCCTAACACTAGCCCTAACCCTAACCCATACCCTACGCCGTACCCGAAGCCCTCCCCGAAACCGTACCCTAAACCGTACCCTAAGCCTAACCCTAAGCCTAACCCTAACCCTAGGCTACCCTTGAATGCTTCTGCCTCCAATAGATTTCCTAAGCACTTGTGTTTTAAGGAACAGCTTAAAAAGAGAATCCTAATGTGATTTCTTTATAATGGGTGTGTTCCTTATCTTATCCTAGTGTCTAAACTCTTCTCCATGGCTGGACCCCCAAATAATATTCCTTTACGTGCTAAGGGGTATCTAGAGAGTGGGATAGGTTTAATAACTACCCTAACCGTAACACGTACCCTAAACCTAACCCCTACCCTAACCCTAACACGTACCCTAATCCTAACCCGTACCCTAAACCGAGCCCTAAACCTAACACTAACCCTAACCCTAACCCTAACCCATACCCTACGCCGTACCCGAAGCCCTCCCCGAACCCGTACCCTAAGCCATACCCTAAGCCTAACCCTAAGCCTAACCCTAACCCTGGGCTACCCTTGACTGCTTCTGCCTCCAATAGATTTCCTAAGCACTAGTGTTTTAAGGAACAGCTTAAAAAGAGAATCCTAATGTGATTTCTTTATAATGGGTGTGTTCCTTATCTTATCCTAGTGTCTAAACTCTTCTCCATGGCTGGACCCCCAAATAATATTCCTTTACGTGCTAAGGGGTATCTAGAGAGTGGGATAGGTTTAATAACTACCCTAACCGTAACACGTACCCTAACCCTAACACCTACCCTAACCCTAACACGTACCCTAATCCTAACCCGTACCATAAACCGAGCCCTAACCCTAACACTAACCCTAACCCTAACCCTAACCCATACCCTACGCCGTACCCGATGCCCTCCCCGAACCCGTACCCTAAGCCATACCCTAAGCCTAACCCTAAGCCTAACCCTAACCCTAGGCTACCCTTGACTGCTTCTGCCTCCAATAGATTTCCTAAGCACTAGTGTTTTAAGGAACAGCTTAAAAAGAGAATCCTAATGTGATTTCTTTATAATGGGTGTGTTCCTTATCTTATCCTAGTGTCTAAACTCTTCTCCATGGCTGGACCCCCAAATAATATTCCTTTACGTGCTAAGGGGTAACTAGAGAGTGGGATAGGTTTAATAACTACCCTAAACCTAACGCGTACCCTAACGCTAACCCCTACCCTAACCCTAACACGTACCCTAATCCTAACCCGTACCCTAAACCGAGCCCTAACCCTAACACTAACCCTAACCCTAACCCATACCCTACGCCGTACCCGAAGCCCTCCCCGAACCCGTACCCTAAGCCGTACCCTAAGCCTAACCCTAAGCCTAACCCTAACCCTAGGCTACCCTTGACTGCTTCTGCCTCCAATAGATTTCCTAAGCACTAGTGTTTTAAGGAACAGCTTAAAAAGAGAATCCTAATGTGATTTCTTTATAATGGGTGTGTTCCTCATATTATCTTAGTGTCTAAACTCTTCTCCATGGCTGGACCCCCAAATAATATGCCTTTACGTGCTAAGGGGTATCTAGAGAGTGGGATAGGTTTAATAACTACCCTAACCCTAACGCGTAACATAACCCTAACCCCTACCATAACCCTAACACGTACCCTAATCCTAACCCGTACCCTAAACCGAGCCCTAACCCTAACACTAACCCTAACCCTAACCCTAACCCATACCCTATGCCGTACCCGAAGCCCTCCCCGAACCCGTACCCTAAACGGTACCCTAAGCCTAACCCTAAGCCTAACCCTAACCCTAGGCTACCCTTGACTGCTTCTGCCTCCAATAGATTTCCTAAGCACTAGTGTTTTAAGGAACAGCTTAAAAAGAGAACCCTAATGTGATTTCTTTATAATGTGTGTGTTCCTTATATTATCTTAGTGTCTAAACTCTTCTCCATGGCTGGACCCCCAAATAATATTCCTTTACGTGCTAAGGGGTATCTAGAGAGTGGGATGGGTTTAATCACTACCCTAACCGTAACGCGTACCCTAACCCTAACCCCTACCCTAACCCTAACACGTACCCTAATCCTAACCCGTACCCTAAACCGAGCCCTAACCCTAACACTAACCCTAACCCTAACCCTAACCCATACCCTACGCCGTACCCGATGCCCTCACCGAACCCGTACCCTAAGCCATACCCTAAGCCTAACCCTAAGCCTAACCCTAACCCTAGGCTACCCTTGACTGCTTCTGCCTCCAATAGATTTCCTAAGCACTAGTGTTTTAAGGAACAGCTTAAAAAGAGAATCCTAATGTGATTTCTTTATAATGGGTGTGTTCCTTATCTTATCCTAGTGTCTAAACTCTTCTCCATGGCTGGACCCCCAAATAATATTCCTTTACGTGCTAAGGGGTAACTAGAGAGTGGGATAGGTTTAATAACTACCCTAACCCTAACACGTACCCTAACGCTAACCCCTACCCTAACCCTAACACGTACCCTAATCCTAACCCGTACCCTAAACCGAGCCCTAACCCTAACACTAACCCTAACCCTAACCCATACACTACGCCGTACCCGAAGCCCTCCCCGAACCCGTACCCTAAGCCGTACCCTAAGCCTAACCCTAAGCCTAACCCTAACCCTAGGCTACCCTTGACTGCTTCTGCCTCCAATAGATTTCCTAAGCACTAGTGTTTTAAGGAACAGCTTAAAAAGAGAATCCTAATGTGATTTCTTTATAATGTGTGTGTTCCTTATATTATCTTAGTGTCTAAACTCTTCTCCATGGCTGGACCCCCAAATAATATTCCTTTACGTGATAAGGGGTATCTAGAGATTGGGATAGGTTTAATAACTACCCTAACCCTAACGCGTAACCTAACCCTAACCCCTACCCTAACCCTAACACGTACCCTAATCCTAACCCGTACCCTAAACCGAGCCCTAACCCTAACACTAACCCTAACCCTAACCCTAACCCATACCCTACGCCGTACCCGAAGCCCTCCCCGAACCCGTACCCTAAACCGTACCCTAAGCCTAACCCTAAGCCTAACCATAACCCTAGGCTACCCTTGACTGCTTCTGCCTCCAATGGATTTCCTAAGCACTTGTGTTTTAAGGAACAGCTTAAAAAGAGAATCCTAATGTGATTTCTTTATAATGGGTGTGTTCCTTATCTTATCCTAGTGTCTAAACTCTTCTCCATGGCTGGACCCCCAAATAATATTCCTTTACGTGCTAAGGGGTATCTAGAGAGTGGGATAGGTTTAATAACTACCCTAACCGTAACACGTACCCTAACCCTAACCCCTACCCTAACCCTAACACGTACCCTAATCCTAACCCGTACCCTAAACCGAGCCCTAAACCTAACACTAACCCTAACCCTAACCCTAACCCATACCCTACGCCGTACCCGAAGCCCTCCGCGAACCCGTACCCTAAGCCGTACCCTAAGCCTAACCCTAAGCCTAACCCTAACCCTAGGCTACCCTTGACTGCTTCTGCCTCCAATAGATTTCCTAAGCACTAGTGTTTTAAGGAACAGCTTAAAAAGAGAATCCTAATGTGATTTCTTTATAATGTGTGTGTTCCTTATATTATCTTAGTGTCTAAACGCTTCTCCATGGCTGGACCCCCAAATAATATGCCTTTACGTGCTAAGGGGTATCTAGAGAGTGGGATAGGTTTAATAACTACCCTAACCCTGACGCGTAACATAACCCTAACCCCTACCATAACCCTAACACGTACCCTAATCCTAACCCGTACCCTAAACCGAGCCCTAACCCTAACACTAACCCTAACCCTAACCCTAACCCATACCCTATGCCGTACCCGAAGCCCTCCCCGAACCCGTACCCTAAACGGTACCCTAAGCCTAACCCTAAGCCTAACCCTAACCCTAGGCTACCCTTGACTGCTTCTGCCTCCAATAGATTTCCTAAGCACTAGTGTTTTAAGGAACAGCTTAAAAAGAGAATCCTAATGTGATTTCTTTATAATGTGTGTGTTCCTTATATTATCTTAGTGTCTAAACTCTTCTCCATGGCTGGACCCCCAAATAATATTCCTTTACGTGCTAAGGGGTATCTAGAGAGTGGGATGGGTTTAATCACTACCCTAACCGTAACGCGTAACCTAACCCTAACCCCTACCCTAACCCTAACACGTACCCTAATCCTAACCCGTACCCTAAACCGAGCCCTAACCCTAACACTAACCCTAACCCTAACCCTAACCCATACCCTACGCCGTACCCGATGCCCTCCCCGAACCCGTACCCTAAGCCATACCCTAAGCCTAACCCTAAGCCTAACCCTAACCCTAGGCTACCCTTGACTGCTTCTGCCTCCAATAGATTTCCTAAGCACTAGTGTTTTAAGGAACAGCTTAAAAAGAGAATCCTAATGTGATTTCTTTATAATGGGTGTGTTCCTTATCTTATCCTAGTGTCTAAACTCTTCTCCATGGCTGGACCCCCAAATAATATTCCTTTACGTGCTAAGGGGTAACTAGAGAGTGGGATAGGTTTAATAACTACCCTAACCCTAACACGTACCCTAACGCTAACCCCTACCCTAACCCTAACACGTACCCTAATCCTAACCCGTACCCTAAACCGAGCCCTAACCCTAACACTAACCCTAACCCTAACCCATACCCTACGCCGTACCCGAAGCCCTCCCCGAACCCGTACCCTAAGCCGTACCCTAAGCCTAACCCTAAGCCTAACCCTAACCCTAGGCTACCCTTGACTGCTTCTGCCTCCAATAGATTTCCTAAGCACTAGTGTTTTAAGGAACAGCTTAAAAAGAGAATCCTAATGTGATTTCTTTATAATGTGTGTGTTCCTTATATTATCTTAGTGTCTAAACTCTTCTCCATGGCTGGACCCCCAAATAATATTCCTTTACGTGATAAGGGGTATCTAGAGATTGGGATAGGTTTAATAACTACCCTAACCCTAACGCGTAACCTAACCCTAACCCCTACCCTAACCCTAACACGTACCCTAATCCTAACCCGTACCCTAAACCGAGCCCTAACCCTAACACTAACCCTAACCCTAACCCTAACCCATACCCTACGCCGTACCCGAAGCCCTCCCCGAACCCGTACCCTAAACCGTACCCTAAGCCTAACCCTAAGCCTAACCATAACCCTAGGCTACCCTTGACTGCTTCTGCCTCCAATAGATTTCCTAAGCACTTGTGTTTTAAGGAACAGCTTAAAAAGAGAATCCTAATGTGATTTCTTTATAATGGGTGTGTTCCTTATCTTATCCTAGTGTCTAAACTCTTCTCCATGGCTGGACCCCCAAATAATATTCCTTTACGTGCTAAGGGGTAACTAGAGAGTGGGATAGGTTTAATAACTACCCTAACCCTAACGCGTACCCTAACCCTAACCCCTACCCTAACCCTAACACGTACCCTAATCCTAACCCGTACCCTAAACCGAGCCCTAAACCTAACACTAACCCTAACCCTAACCCTAACCCATACCCTACGCCGTACCCAAAGCCCTCCCCGAACCCGTACCCTAAGCCGTACCCTAAGCCTAACCCTAGGCTACCCTTGACTGCTTCTGCCTCCAATAGATTTCCTAAGCACTAGTGTTTTAAGGAACAGCTTAAAAAGAGAATCCTAATGAGATTTCTTTATAATGGGTGTGTTCCTTATCTTATCCTAGTGTCTAAACTCTTCTCCATGGCTGGACCCCCAAATAATATTCCTTTACGTGCTAAGGGGTATCTAGAGAGTGGGATAGGTTTAATAACTACCCTAACCGTAACACGTACACTAACCCTAACACCTACCCTAACCCTAACACGTACCCTAATCCTAACCCGTACCCTAAACCGAGCCCTAACCCTAACACTAACCCTAACCCTAACCCTAACCCATACCCTACGCCGTACCCGAAGCCCTCCCCGAACCCGTACGCTAAGCGTTACCCTAAGCCTAACCCTAACCCTAGGCTACCCTTGACTGCTTCTGCCTCCAATAGATTTCCTAAGCACTAGTGTTTTAAGGAACAGCTTAAAAAGAGAATGCTAATGTGATTTCTTTATAATGTGTGTGTTCCTTATATTATCTTAGTGTCTAAACTCTTCTCCATGGCTGGACCCCCAAATAATATTCCTTTACGTGATAAGGGGTATCTAGAGATTGGGATAGGTTTAATAACTACCCTAACCCTAACGCGTAACCTAACCCTAACCCCTACCCTAACCCTAACACGTACCCTAATCCTAACCCGTACCCTAAACCGAGCCCTAATCCTAACACTAGCCCTAACCCTAACCCATACCCTACGCCGTACCCGAAGCCCTCCCCGAAACCGTACCCTAAACCGTACCCTAAGCCTAACCCTAAGCCTAACCCTAACCCTAGGCTACCCTTGACTGCTTCTGCCTCCAATAGATTTCCTAAGCACTTGTGTTTTAAGGAACAGCTTAAAAAGAGAATCCTAATGTGATTTCTTTATAATGGGTGTGTTCCTTATCTTATCCTAGTGTCTAAACTCTTCTCCATGGCTGGACCCCCAAATAATATTCCTTTACGTGCTAAGGGGTATCTAGAGAGTGGGATAGGTTTAATAACTACCCTAACCGTAACACGTACCCTAACCCTAACACCTACCCTAACCCTAACACGTACCCTAATCCTAACCCGTACCATAAACCGAGCCCTAACCCTAACACTAACCCTAACCCTAACCCTAACCCATACCCTACGCCGTACCCGATGCCCTCCCCGAACCCGTACCCTAAGCCATACCCTAAGCCTAACCCTAAGCCTAACCCTAACCCTAGGCTACCCTTGACTGCTTCTGCCTCCAATAGATTTCCTAAGCACTAGTGTTTTAAGGAACAGCTTAAAAAGAGAATCCTAATGTGATTTCTTTATAATGGGTGTGTTCCTTATCTTATCCTAGTGTCTAAACTCTTCTCCATGGCTGGACCCCCAAATAATATTCCTTTACGTGCTAAGGGGTAACTAGAGAGTGGGATAGGTTTAATAACTACCCTAACCCTAACGAGTACCCTAACGCTAACCCCTACCCTAACCCTAACACGTACCCTAATCCTAACCCGTACCCTAAACCGAGCCCTAACCCTAACACTAACCCTAACCCTAACCCATACCCTACGCCGTACCCGAAGCCCTCCCCGAACCCGTAGCCTAAGCCGTACCCTATGCCTAACCCTAAGCCTAACCCTAACCCTAGGCTACCCTTGACTGCTTCTGCCTCCAATAGATTTCCTAAGCACTAGTGTTTTAAGGAACAGCTTAAAAAGAGAATCCTAATGTGATTTCTTTATAATGGGTGTGTTTCTTATCTTATCCTAGTGTCTAAACTCTTCTCCATGTCTGGACCCCCAAATAATATTCCTTTACGTGCTAAGGGGTATCTAGAGAGTGCGATAGGTTTAATAACTACCCTAACCGTAACACGTACCCTAACCCTAACCCCTACCCTAACCCTAACACGTACCCTAATCCTAAACCGTACCCTAAACCGAGCCCTAACCCTAACACTAACCCTAACCCTAACCCTAACCCATACCCTACGCCGTACCCGAAGCCCTCCCCGAACCCGTACCCTAAGCGTAACCCTAAGCCTAACCCTAACCCTAGGCTACCCTTGACTGCTTCTGCCTCCAATAGATTTCCTAAGCACTAGTGTTTTAAGGAACAGCTTAAAAAGAGAATCCTAATGTGATTTCTTTATAATGGGTGTGTTCCTTATCTTATCCTAGTGTCTAAACTCTTCTCCATGGCTGGACCCCCAAATAATATTCCTTTACGTGCTAAGGCGTAACTAGAGAGTGGGATAGGTTTAATAACTACCCTAACCCTAACACGTACCCTAACGCTAACCCCTACCCTAACCCTAACACGTACCCTAATCCTAACCCGTACCCTAAACCGAGCCCTAACCCTAACACTAACCCTAACCCTAACCCATACCCTACGCCGTACCCGAAGCCCTCCCCGAACCCGTACCCTAAGCCGTACCCTAAGCCTAACCCTAAGCCTAACCCTAACCCTAGGCTACCCTTGACTGCTTCTGCCTCCAATAGATTTCCTAAGCACTAGTGTTTTAAGGAACAGCTTAAAAAGAGAATCCTAATGTGATTTCTTTATAATGTGTGTGTTCCTTATATTATCTTAGTGTCTAAACTCTTCTCCATGGCTGGACCCCCAAATAATATTCCTTTACGTGATAAGGGGTATCTAGAGATTGGGATAGGTTTAATAACTACCCTAACCCTAACGCGTAACCTAACCCTAACCCCTACCCTAACCCTAACACGTACCCTAATCCTAACCCGTACCCTAAACCGAGCCCTAACCCTAACACTAACCCTAACCCTAACCCTAACCCATACCCTACGCCGTACCCGAAGCCCTCCCCGAACCCGTACCCTAAACCGTACCCTAAGCCTAACCCTAAGCCTAACCATAACCCTAGGCTACCCTTGACTGCTTCTGCCTCCAATAGATTTCCTAAGCACTTGTGTTTTAAGGAACAGCTTAAAAAGAGAATCCTAATGTGATTTCTTTATAATGGGTGTGTTCCTTATCTTATCCTAGTGTCTAAACTCTTCTCCATGGCTGGACCCCCAAATAATATTCCTTTACGTGCTAAGGGGTAACTAGAGAGTGGGATAGGTTTAATAACTACCCTAACCCTAACGCGTACCCTAACCCTAACCCCTACCCTAACCCTAACACGTACCCTAATCCTAACCCGTACCCTAAACCGAGCCCTAAACCTAACACTAACCCTAACCCTAACCCTAACCCATACCCTACGCCGTACCCAAAGCCCTCCCCGAACCCGTACCCTAAGCCGTACCCTAAGCCTAACCCTAGGCTACCCTTGACTGCTTCTGCCTCCAATAGATTTCCTAAGCACTAGTGTTTTAAGGAACAGCTTAAAAAGAGAATCCTAATGAGATTTCTTTATAATGGGTGTGTTCCTTATCTTATCCTAGTGTCTAAACTCTTCTCCATGGCTGGACCCCCAAATAATATTCCTTTACGTGCTAAGGGGTATCTAGAGAGTGGGATAGGTTTAATAACTACCCTAACCGTAACACGTACACTAACCCTAACACCTACCCTAACCCTAACACGTACCCTAATCCTAACCCGTACCCTAAACCAAGCCCTAACCCTAACACTAACCCTAACCCTAACCCTAACCCATACCCTACGCCGTACCCGAAGCCCTCCCCGAACCCGTACGCTAAGCGTTACCCTAAGCCTAACCCTAACCCTAGGCTACCCTTGACTGCTTCTGCCTCCAATAGATTTCCTAAGCACTAGTGTTTTAAGGAACAGCTTAAAAAGAGAATCCTAATGTGATTTCTTTATAATGTGTGTGTTCCTTATATTATCTTAGTGTCTAAACTCTTCTCCATGGCTGGACCCCCAAATAATATTCCTTTACGTGATAAGGGGTATCTAGAGATTGGGATAGGTTTAATAACTACCCTAACCCTAACGCGTAACCTAACCCTAACCCCTACCCTAACCCTAACACGTACCCTAATCCTAACCCGTACCCTAAACCGAGCCCTAATCCTAACACTAGCCCTAACCCTAACCCATACCCTACGCCGTACCCGAAGCCCTCCCCGAAACCGTACCCTAAACCGTACCCTAAGCCTAACCCTAAGCCTAACCCTAACCCTAGGCTACCCTTGACTGCTTCTGCCTCCAATAGATTTCCTAAGCACTTGTGTTTTAAGGAACAGCTTAAAAAGAGAATCCTAATGTGATTTCTTTATAATGGGTGTGTTCCTTATCTTATCCTAGTGTCTAAACTCTTCTCCATGGCTGGACCCCCAAATAATATTCCTTTACGTGCTAAGGGGTATCTAGAGAGTGGGATAGGTTTAATAACTACCCTAACCGTAACACGTACCCTAAACCTAACCCCTACCCTAACCCTAACACGTACCCTAATCCTAACCCGTACCCTAAACCGAGCCCTAAACCTAACACTAACCCTAACCCTAACCCTAACCCATACCCTACGCCGTACCCGAAGCCCTCCCCGAACCCGTACCCTAAGCCATACCCTAAGCCTAACCCTAAGCCTAACCCTAACCCTGGGCTACCCTTGACTGCTTCTGCCTCCAATAGATTTCCTAAGCACTAGTGTTTTAAGGAACAGCTTAAAAAGAGAATCCTAATGTGATTTCTTTATAATGGGTGTGTTCCTTATCTTATCCTAGTGTCTAAACTCCTCTCCATGGCTGGACCCCCAAATAATATTCCTTTACGTGCTAAGGGGTATCTAGAGAGTGGGATAGGTTTAATAACTACCCTAACCGTAACACGTACCCTAACCCTAACACCTACCCTAACCCTAACACGTACCCTAATCCTAACCCGTACCATAAACCGAGCCCTAACCCTAACACTAACCCTAACCCTAACCCTAACCCATACCCTACGCCGTACCCGATGCCCTCCCCGAACCCGTACCCTAAGCCATACCCTAAGCCTAACCCTAAGCCTAACCCTAACCCTAGGCTACCCTTGACTGCTTCTGCCTCCAATAGATTTCCTAAGCACTAGTGTTTTAAGGAACAGCTTAAAAAGAGAATCCTAATGTGATTTCTTTATAATGGGTGTGTTCCTTATCTTATCCTAGTGTCTAAACTCTTCTCCATGGCTGGACCCCCAAATAATATTCCTTTACGTGCTAAGGGGTAACTAGAGAGTGGGATAGGTTTAATAACTACCCTAACCCTAACGAGTACCCTAACGCTAACCCCTACCCTAACCCTAACACGTACCCTAATCCTAACCCGTACCCTAAACCGAGCCCTAACCCTAACACTAACCCTAACCCTAACCCATACCCTACGCCGTACCCGAAGCCCTCCCCGAACCCGTAGCCTAAGCCGTACCCTATGCCTAACCCTAAGCCTAACCCTAACCCTAGGCTACCCTTGACTGCTTCTGCCTCCAATAGATTTCCTAAGCACTAGTGTTTTAAGGAACAGCTTAAAAAGAGAATCCTAATGTGATTTCTTTATAATGGGTGTGTTCCTTATCTTATCCTAGTGTCTAAACTCTTCTCCATGGCTGGACCCCCAAATAATATTCCTTTACGTGCTAAGGGGTATCTAGAGAGTGCGATAGGTTTAATAACTACCCTAACCGTAACACGTACCCTAACCCTAACCCCTACCCTAACCCTAACACGTACCCTAATCCTAAACCGTACCCTAAACCGAGCCCTAACCCTAACACTAACCCTAACCCTAACCCTAACCCATACCCTACGCCGTACCCGAAGCCCTCCCCGAACCCGTACCCTAAGCCGTACCCTAAGCCTAACCCTAAGCCTAACCCTAACCCTAGGCTACCCTTGACTGCTTCTGCCTCCAATAGATTTCCTAAGCACTAGTGTTTTAAGGAACAGCTTAAAAAGAGAATCTTAATGTGATTTCTTTATAATGGGTGTGTTCCTTATCTTATCCTAGTGTCTAAACTCTTCTCCATGGCTAGACCCCCAAATAATATTCCTTTACGTGCTAAGGGGTAACTAGAGAGTGGGATAGGTTTAATAACTACCCTAACCCTAACGCGTACCCTAACGCTAACCCCTACCCTAACCCTAACACGTACCCTAATCCTAACCCGTACCCTAAACCGAGCCCTAACCCTAACACTAACCCTAACCCTAACCCTAACCCATACCCTACGCCGTACCCGAAGCCCTCCCCGAACCCGTACCCTAAGCCGTACCCTAAGCCTAACCCTAAGCCTAACCCTAACCCTAGGCTACCCTTGACTGCTTCTGCCTCCAATAGATTTCCTAAGCACTAGTGTTTTAAGGAACAGCTTAAAAAGAGAATCCTAATGTGATTTCTTTATAATGGGTGTGTTCCTTATCTTATCCTAGTGTCTAAACTCTTCTCCATGGCTGGACCCCCAAATAATATTCCTTTACGTGCTAAGGGGTATCTAGAGAGTGGGATAGGTTTAATAACTACCCTAACCGTAACACGTACCCTAACCCTAACCCCTACCCTAACCCTAACACGTACCCTAATCCTAACCCGTACCCTAAACCGAGCCCTAACCCTAACACTAACCCTAACCCAGCCCTAACCCATACCCTACGCCGTACCCGAAGCCCTCCCCGAACCCGTACCCTAAGCGTAACCCTAAGCCTAACCCTAACCCTAGGCTACCCTTGACTGCTTCTGCCTCCAATAGATTTCCTAAGCACTAGTGTTTTAAGGAACAGCTTAAAAAGAGAATCCTAATGTGATTTCTTTATAATGGGTGTGTTCCTTATCTTATCCTAGTGTCTAAACTCTTCTCCATGGCTGGACCCCCAAATAATATTCCTTTACGTGCTAAGGGGTAACTAGAGAGTGAGATAGGTTTAATAACTACCCTAACCCTAACGCGTACCCTAATGCTAACCCCTACCCTAACCCTAACACGTACCCTAATCCTAACCCGTACCCTAAACCGAGCCCTAACCCTAACACTAACCCTAGCCCTAACCCATACCCTACGCCGTACCCGAAGCCCTCCCCGAACCCGTACCCTAAGCCGTACCCTAAGCCTAACCCTAAGCCTAACCCTAACCCTAGGCTACCCTTGACTGCTTCTGCCTCCAATAGATTTCCTAAGCACTAGTGTTTTAAGGAACAGCTTAAAAAGAGAATCCTAATGTGATTTCTTTATAATGTGTGTGTTCCTTATATTATCTTAGTGTCTAAACTCTTCTCCATGGCTGGACCCCCAAATAATATTCCTTTACGTGCTAAGGGGTATCTAGAGAGTGGGATAGGTTTAATAACTACCCTATCCCTAACGCGTAACCTAACCCTAACCCCTACCCTAACCCTAACACGTACCCTAATCCTAAACCGTACCCTAAACCGAGCCCTAACCCTAACACTAACCCTAAACCTAACCCTAACCCATACCCTACGCCGTACCCGAAGCCCTCCCCGAACCCGTACCCTAAGCCTTACCCTAAGCCTAACCCTAACCCTAGGCTACCCTTGACTGCTTCTGCCTCCAATAGATTTCCTAAGCACTAGTGTTTTAAGGAACAGCTTAAAAAGAGAATCCTAATGTGATATCTTTATAATGGGTGTGTTCCTTATCTTATCCTAGTGTCTAAACTCTTCTCCATGCCTGGACCCCCAAATAATATTCCTTTACGTGCTAAGGGGTAACTAGAGAGTGGGATAGGTTTAATAACTACCCTAACTCTAACGCGTACCCTAACGCTAACCCCTACCCTAACCCTAACACGTACCCTAATCCTAACCCGTACCCTAAACCGAGCCATAACCCTAACACTAACCCTAACCCTAACCCATACCCTACGCCGTACCCGAAGCCCTCCCCGAACCCGTACCCTAAGCCGTACCCTAAGCCTAACCCTAAGCCTAACCCTAACCCTAGGCTACCCTTGACTGCTTCTGCCTCCAATAGATTTCCTAAGCACTAGTGTTTTAAGGAACAGCTTAAAAAGAGAATCCTAATGTGATTTCTTTATAATGGGTGTGTTCCTTATCTTATCCTAGTGTCTAAACTCTTCTCCATGGCTGGACCCCCAAATAATATTCCTTTACGTGCTAAGGGGTATCTAGAGAGTGGGATAGGTTTAAAAACTACCCTAACCCTAACGCGTACCCTAACGCTAACCCCTACACTAACCCTAACACGTACCCTAATCCTAACCCGTACCCTAAACCGAGCCCTAACCCTAACACTAACCCTAACCCTAACCCTAACCCATACCCTACGCCGTACCCGAAGCCGTCCCCGAACCCGTACCCTAAACCGTACCCTAAGCCTAACCCTAAGCCTAACCCTAACCCTAGGCTACCCTTGACTGCTTCTGCCTCCAATAGATTTCCTAAGCACTAGTGTTTTAAGGAACACATTAAAAAGAGAATCCTAATGTGATTTCTTTATAATGGGTGTGTTCCTTATATTATCTTAGTGTCTAAACTCTTCTCCATGGCTGGACCCCCAAATAATATTCCTTTACGTGCTAAGGGGTATCTAGAGAGTGGGATAGTTTTAATCACTACCCTAACCGTAACGCGTACCCTAACCCTAACCCTAACACGTACCCTAATCCTAACCCGTACCCTAAACCGAGCCCTAAACCTAACACTAACCCTAACCCTAACCCTAACCCATACCCTACGCCGTACCCGAAGCCCTCCCCGAACCCGTACCCTAAGCCGTACCCTAAGCCTAACCCTAAGCCTAACCCTAACCCTAGGCTACCCTTGACTGCTTCTGCCTCCAATAGATTTCCTAAGCACTAGTGTTTTAAGGAACAGCTTAAAAAGAGAATCCTAATGTGATTTCTTTATAATGGGTGTGTTCCTTATCTTATCCTAGTGTCTAAACTCTTCTCCATGGCTGGACCCCCAAATAATATTCCTTTACGTGCTAAGGGGTAACTAGAGAGTGGGATAGGTTTAATAACTACCCTAACCCTAACGCGTACCCTAACGCTAACCCCTACCCTAACCCTAACACGTACCCTAATCCTAACCCATACCCTAAACCGAGCCCTAACCCTAACACTAACCCTAACCCTAACCCATACCCTACGCCGTACCCAAAGCCCTCCCCGAACCCGTACCCTAAGCCGTACCCTAAGCCTAACCCTAAGCCTAACCCTAACCCTAGGCTACCCTTGACTGCTTCTGCCTCCAATAGATTTCCTAAGCACTAGTGTTTTAAGGAACAGCTTAAAAAGAGAATCCTAATGTGATTTCTTTATAATGTGTGTGTTCCTTATATTATCTTAGTGTCTAAACTCTTCTCCATGGCTGGACCCCCAAATAATATTCCTTTACGTGCTAAGGGGTATCTAGAGAGTGGGATAGGTTTAATAACTACCCTATCCCTAACGCGTAACCTAACCCTAACCCCTACCCTAACCCTAACACGTACCCTAATCCTAACCCGTACCCTAAACCGAGCCCTAACCCTAACACTAACCCTAACCCTAACCCTAACCCATACCCTACGCCGTACCCGAAGCCCTCCCCGAACCCGTACCCTAAACCGTACCCTAAGCCTAACGCTAAGCCTAACCCTAACCCTAGGCTACCCTTGACTGCTTCTGCCTCCAATAGATTTCCTAAGCACTAGTGTTTAAAGGAACAGCTTAAAAAGAGAATCCTAATGTGATTTCTTTATAATGGGTGTGTTCCTTATCTTATCCTAGTGTCTAAACTCTTCTCCATGGCTGGACCCCCAAATAATATTCCTTTACGTGCTAAGGGGTATCTAGAGAGTGGGATAGGTTTAATAACTACCCTAACCGTAACACGTACCCTAACCCTAACCCCTACCCTAACCCTAACACGTACCCTAATCCTAACCCGTACCCTAAACCGAGCCCTAACCCTAACACTAACCCTAACCCTAACCCTAACCCATACCCTACGCCGTACCCGAAGCCCTCCCCGAACCCGTACCCTAAGCCGTACCCTAAGCCTAACCCTAAGCCTAACCCTAACCCTAGGCTACCCTTGACTGCTTCTGCCTCCAATAGATTTCCTAAGCACTAGTGTTTTAAGGAACAGCTTAAAAAGAGAGTCCTAATGTGATTTCTTTATAATGGGTGTGTTCCTTATCTTATCCTAGTGTCTAAACTCTTCTCCATGGCTGGACCCCCAAATAATATTCCTTTACGTGCTAAGGGGTAACTAGAGAGTGGGATAGGTTTAATACCTACCCTAACCCTAACGCGTACCCTAACGCTAACCCCTACCCTAACCCTAACACGTACCCTAATCCTAACCAGTACCCTAAACCGAGCTCTAACCCTAACACTAACCCTAACCCTAACCCTAACCCATACCCTACGCCGTACCTGAAGCCCTCCCCAAACCCGTACCCTAAGCCGTACCCTAAGCCTAACCCTAAGCCTAACCCTAACCCTAGGCTACCCTTGACTGCTTCTGCCTCCAATAGATTTCCTAAGCACTAGTGTTTTAAGGAACAGCTTAAAAAGAGAATCCTAATGTGATTTCTTTATAATGGGTGTGTTCCTTATCTTATCCTAGTGTCTAAACTCTTCTCCATGCCTGGACCCCCAAATAATATTCCTTTACGTGCTAAGGGGTATCTAGAGAGTGGGATAGGTTTAATAACTACCCTAACCGTAACACGTACCCTAACCCTAACCCCTCCCCTAACCCTAACACGTACCCTAATCCTAACCCGTACCCTAAACCGAGCCCTAACCCTAACACTAACCCTAACCCAGCCCTAACCCATACCCTACGCCGTACCCGAAGCCCTCCCCGAACCCGTACCCTAAGCGTAACCCTAAGCCTAACCCTAACCCTAGGCTACCCTTGACTGCTTCTGCCTCCAATAGATTTCCTAAGCACTAGTGTTTTAAGGAACAGCTTAAAAAGAGAATCCTAATGTGATTTCTTTATAATGGGTGTGTTCCTTATCTTATCCTAGTGTCTAAACACTTCTCCATGGCTGGACCCCCAAATAATATTCCTTTACGTGCTAAGGGGTAACTAGAGAGTGGGATAGGTTTAATAACTACCCTAACCCTAACGCGTACCCTAACGCTAACCCCTACCCTAACCCTAACACGTACCCTAATCCTAACCCATACCCTAAACCGAGCCCTAACCCTAACACTAACCCTAACCCTAACCCATACCCTACGCCGTACCCAAAGCCCTCCCCGAACCCGTACCCTAAGCCGTACCCTAAGCCTAACCCTAAGCCTAACCCTAACCCTAGGCTACCCTTGACTGCTTCTGCCTCCAATAGATTTCCTAAGCACTAGTGTTTTAAGGAACAGCTTAAAAAGAGAATCCTAATGTGATTTCTTTATAATGTGTGTGTTCCTTATATTATCTTAGTGTCTAAACTCTTCTCCATGGCTGGACCCCCAAATAATATTCCTTTACGTGCTAAGGGGTATCTAGAGAGTGGGATAGGTTTAATAACTACCCTATCCCTAACGCGTAACCTAACCCTAACCCCTACCCTAACCCTAACACGTACCCTAATCCTAACCCGTACCCTAAACCGAGCCATAACCCTAACAATAACCCTAACCCTAACCCTAACCCATACCCTACGCCGTACCCGAAGCCCTCCCCGAACCCGTACCCTAAACCGTACCCTAAGCCTAACGCTAAGCCTAACCCTAACCCTAGGCTACCCTTGACTGCTTCTGCCTCCAATAGATTTCCTAAGCACTAGTGTTTTAAGGAACAGCTTAAAAAGAGAATCCTAATGTGATTTCTTTATAATGGGTGTGTTCCTTATCTTATCCTAGTGTCTAAACTCTTCTCCATGGCTGGACCCCCAAATAATATTCCTTTACGTGCTAAGGGGTATCTAGAGAGTGGGATAGGTTTAATAACTACCCTAACCGTAACACGTACCCTAACCCGAACCCCTACCCTAACCCTAACACGTACCCTAATCCTAACCCGTACCCTAAACCGAGCCCTAACCCTAACACTAACCCTAACCCTAACCCTAACCCATACCCTACGCCGTACCCGAAGCCCTCCCCGAACCCGTACCCTAAGCCGTACCCTAAGCCTAACCCTAAGCCTAACCCTAACCCTAGGCTACCCTTGACTGCTTCTGCCTCCAATAGATTTCCTAAGCACTAGTGTTTTAAGGAACAGCTTAAAAAGAGAATCCTAATGTGATTTCTTTATAATGGGTGTGTTCCTTATCTTATCCTAGTGTCTAAACTCTTCTCCATGGCTGGACCCCCAAATAATATTCCTTTACGTGCTAAGGGGTAACTAGAGAGTGGGATAGGTTTAATAACTACCCTAACCCTAACGCGTACCCTAACGCTAACCCCTACCCTAACCCTAACACGTACCCTAATCCTAACCCGTACCCTAAACCGAGCCCTAACCCTAACACTAACCCTAACCCTAACCCTATCCCATACCCTACGCCGTACCCGAAGCCCTCCCCGAACCCGTACCCTAAGCCGTACCCTAAGCCTAACCCTAAGCCTAACCCTAACCCTAGGCTACCCTTGACTGCTTCTGCCTCCAATAGATTTCCTAAGCACTAGTGTTTTAAGGAACAGCTTAAAAAGAGAATCCTAATGTGATTTCTTTATAATGGGTGTGTTCCTTATCTTATCCTAGTGTCTAAACTCTTCTCCATGGCTGGACCCCCAAATAATATTCCTTTACGTGCTAAGGGGTATCTAGAGAGTGGGATAGGTTTAATAACTACCCTAACCGTAACACGTACCCTAACCCTAACCCCTACCCTAACCCTAACACGTACCCTTATCCTAACCCATACCCTAAACCGAGCCCTAACCCTAACACTAACCCTAACCCAGCCCTAACCCATACCCTACGCCGTACCCGAAGCCCTCCCCGAACCCGTACCCTAAGCGTAACCCTAAGCCTAACCCTAACCCTAGGCTACCCTTGACTGCTTCTGCCTCCAATAGATTTCCTAAGCACGAGTGTTTTAAGGAACAGCTTAAAAAGAGAATCCTAATGTGATTTCTTTATAATGGGTGTGTTCCTTATCTTATCCTAGTGTCTAAACTCTTCTCCATGGCTGGACCCCCAAATAATATTCCTTTACGTGCTAAGGGGTAACTAGAGAGTGGGATAGGTTTAATAACTACCCTAACCCTAACGCGTACCCTAACGCTAACCCCTACCCTAACCCTAACACGTACCCTAATCCTAACCCGTACCCTAAACCGAGCCATAACCCTAACACTAACCCTAACCCTAACCCATACCCTACGCCGTACCCGAAGCCCTCCCCGAACCCGTACCCTAAGCCGTACCCTAAGCCTAACCCAAAGCCTAACCCTAACCCTAGGCTACCCTTGACTGCTTCTGCCTCCAATACATTTCCTAAGCACTAGTGTTTTAAGGAACAGCTTAAAAAGAGAATCCTAATGTGATTTCTTTATAATGGGTGTGTTCCTTATCTTATCCTAGTGTCTAAACTCTTCTCCATGGCTGGACCCCCAAATAATATTCCTTTACGTGGTAAGGGGTATCTAGAGAGTGGGATAGGTTTAAAAACTACCCTAACCCTAACGCGTACCCTAACGCTAACCCCTACACTAACCCTAACACGTACCCTAATCCTAACCCGTACCCTAAACCGAGCCCTAACCCTAACACTAACACTAAACCTAACCCTAACCCATACCCTACGGCGTACCCGAAGCCCTCCCCGAACCCGTACCCTAAACCGTACCCTAAGCCTAACCCTAAGCCTAACCCTAACCCTAGGCTACCCTTGACTGCTTCTGCCTCCAATAGATTTCCTAAGCACTAGTGTTTTAAGGAACAGCTTAAAAAGAGAATCCTAATGTGATTTCTTTATAATGGGTGTGTTCCTTATCTTATCCTAGTGTCTAAACTCTTCTCCGTGGCTGGACCCCCAAATAATATTCCTTTACGTGCTAAGGGGTATCTAGAGAGTGGGATAGGTTTAATCACTACCCTAACCGTAACGCGTACCCTAACCCTAACCCTAACACGTACCCTAATCCTAACCCGTACCCTAAACCGAGCCCTAACCCTAACACTAACCCTAACCCTAACCCTAACCCATACCCTACGCCGTATCCGAAGCCCTCCCCGAACCCATACCCTAAGCCGTACCCTAAGCCTAACCCTAAGCCTAACCCTAACCCTAGGCTACCCTTGACTGCTTCTGCCTCCAATAGATTTCCTAAGTACTAGTGTTTTAAGGAACAGCTTAAAAAGAGAATCCTAATGTGATTTCTTTATAATGGGTGTGTTCCTTATCTTATCCTAGTGTCTAAACTCTTCTCCAGGGCTGGACCCCCAAATAATATTCCTTTACGTGCTAAGGGGTATCTAGAGAGTGGGATAGGTTTAATAACTACCCTAACCGTAACACGTACCCTAACCCTAACCCCTACCCTAACCCTAACACGTACCCTAATCCTAAACCGTACCCTAAACCGAGCCCTAACCCTAACACTAACCCTAACCCTAACCCTAACCCATACCCCACGCCGTACCGGAAGCCCTCCCCGAACCCGTACCCTACGCCGTACCCTAAGCCTAACCCTAAGCCTAACCCTAACCCTAGGCTTCCCTTGACTGCTTCTGCCTCCAATAGATTTCCTAAGCACTAGTGTTTTAAGGAACAGCTTAAAAAGAGAATCCTAATGTGATTTCTTTATAATGGGTGTGTTCCTTATCTTATCCTAGTGTCTAAACTCTTCTCCATGGCTGGACCCCCAAATAATATTCCTTTACGTGCTAAGGGGTAACTAGAGAGTGGGATAGGTTTAATAACTACCCTAACCCTAACACGTACCCTAACGCTAACCCCTACCCTAACCCTAACACGTACCCTAATCCTAACCCGTACCCTAAACCGAGCCCTAACCCTAACACTAACCCTAACCCTAACCCATACCCTACGCCGTACCCGAAGCCCTCCCCGAACCCGTACCCTAAGCCGTACCCTAAGCCTAACCCTAAGCCTAACCCTAACCCTAGGCTACCCTTGACTGCTTCTGCCTCCAATAGATTTCCTAAGCACTAGTATTTTAAGGAACAGCTTAAAAAGAGAATCCTAATGTGATTTCTTTATAATGTGTGTGTTCCTTATATTATCTTAGTGTCTAAACTCTTCTCCATGGCTGGACCCCCAAATAATATTCCTTTACGTGATAAGGGGTATCTAGAGATTGGGATAGGTTTAATAACTACCCTAACCCTAACGCGTAACCTAACCCTAACCCCTACCCTAACCCTAACACGTACCCTAATCCTAACCCGTACCCTAAACCGAGCCCTAACCCTAACACTAACCCTAACCCTAACCCTAACCCATACCCTACGCCGTACCCGAAGCCCTCCCCGAACCCGTACCCTAAACCGTACCCTAAGCCTAACCCTAAGCCTAACCATAACCCTAGGCTACCCTTGACTGCTTCTGCCTCCAATAGATTTCCTAAGCACTTGTGTTTTAAGGAACAGCTTAAAAAGAGAATCCTAATGTGATTTCTTTATAATGGGTGTGTTCCTTATCTTATCCTAGTGTCTAAACTCTTCTCCATGGCTGGACCCCCAAATAATATTCCTTTACGTGCTAAGGGGTAACTAGAGAGTGGGATAGGTTTAATAACTACCCTAACCCTAACGCGTACCCTAACCCTAACCCCTACCCTAACCCTAACACGTACCCTAATCCTAACCCGTACCCTAAACCGAGCCCTAAACCTAACACTAACCCTAACCCTAACCCTAACCCATACCCTACGCCGTACCCAAAGCCCTCCCCGAACCCGTACCCTAAGCCGTACCCTAAGCCTAACCCTAGGCTACCCTTGACTGCTTCTGCCTCCAATAGATTTCCTAAGCACTAGTGTTTTAAGGAACAGCTTAAAAAGAGAATCCTAATGAGATTTCTTTATAATGGGTGTGTTCCTTATCTTATCCTAGTGTCTAAACTCTTCTCCATGGCTGGACCCCCAAATAATATTCCTTTACGTGCTAAGGGGTATCTAGAGAGTGGGATAGGTTTAATAACTACCCTAACCGTAACACGTACACTAACCCTAACACCTACCCTAACCCTAACACGTACCCTAATCCTAACCCGTACCCTAAACCGAGCCCTAACCCTAACACTAACCCTAACCCTAACCCTAACCCATACCCTACGCCGTACCCGAAGCCCTCAGCGAACCCGTACGCTAAGCGTTACCCTAAGCCTAACCCTAACCCTAGGCTACCCTTGACTGCTTCTGCCTCCAATAGATTTCCTAAGCACTAGTGTTTTAAGGAACAGCTTAAAAAGAGAATGCTAATGTGATTTCTTTATAATGTGTGTGTTCCTTATATTATCTTAGTGTCTAAACTCTTCTCCATGGCTGGACCCCCAAATAATATTCCTTTACGTGATAAGGGGTATCTAGAGATTGGGATAGGTTTAATAACTACCCTAACCCTAACGCGTAACCTAACCCTAACCCCTACCCTAACCCTAACACGTACCCTAATCCTAACCCGTACCCTAAACCGAGCCCTAATCCTAACACTAGCCCTAACCCTAACCCATACCCTACGCCGTACCCGAAGCCCTCCCCGAAACCGTACCCTAAACCGTACCCTAAGCCTAACCCTAAGCCTAACCCTAACCCTAGGCTACCCTTGACTGCTTCTGCCTCCAATAGATTTCCTAAGCACTTGTGTTTTAAGGAACAGCTTAAAAAGAGAATCCTAATGTGATTTCTTTATAATGGGTGTGTTCCTTATCTTATCCTAGTGTCTAAACTCTTCTCCATGGCTGGACCCCCAAATAATATTCCTTTACGTGCTAAGGGGTATCTAGAGAGTGGGATAGGTTTAATAACTACCCTAACCGTAACACGTACCCTAAACCTAACCCCTACCCTAACCCTAACACGTACCCTAATCCTAACCCGTACCCTAAACCGAGCCCTAAACCTAACACTAACCCTAACCCTAACCCTAACCCATACCCTACGCCGTACCCGATGCCCTCCCCGAACCCGTACCCTAAGCCATACCCTAAGCCTAACCCTAAGCCTAACCCTAACCCTAGGCTACCCTTGACTGCTTCTGCCTCCAATAGATTTCCTAAGCACTAGTGTTTTAAGGAACAGCTTAAAAAGAGAATCCTAATGTGATTTCTTTATAATGGGTGTGTTCCTTATCTTATCCTAGTGTCTAAACTCTTCTCCATGGCTGGACCCCCAAATAATATTCCTTTACGTGCTAAGGGGTAACTAGAGAGTGGGATAGGTTTAATAACTACCCTAACCCTAACGAGTACCCTAACGCTAACCCCTACCCTAACCCTAACACGTACCCTAATCCTAACCCGTACCCTAAACCGAGCCCTAACCCTAACACTAACCCTAACCCTAACCCATACCCTACGCCGTACCCGAAGCCCTCCCCGAACCCGTAGCCTAAGCCGTACCCTATGCCTAACCCTAAGCCTAACCCTAACCCTAGGCTACCCTTGACTGCTTCTGCCTCCAATAGATTTCCTAAGCACTAGTGTTTTAAGGAACAGCTTAAAAAGAGAATCCTAATGTGATTTCTTTATAATGGGTGTGTTTCTTATCTTATCCTAGTGTCTAAACTCTTCTCCATGTCTGGACCCCCAAATAATATTCCTTTACGTGCTAAGGGGTATCTAGAGAGTGCGATAGGTTTAATAACTACCCTAACCGTAACACGTACCCTAACCCTAACCCCTACCCTAACCCTAACACGTACCCTAATCCTAAACCGTACCCTAAACCGAGCCCTAACCCTAACACTAACCCTAACCCTAACCCTAACCCATACCCTACGCCGTACCCGAAGCCCTCCCCGAACCCGTACCCTAAGCCGTACCCTAAGCCTAACCCTAAGCCTAACCCTAACCCTAGGCTACCCTTGACTGCTTCTGCCTCCAATAGATTTCCTAAGCACTAGTGTTTTAAGGAACAGCTTAAAAAGAGAATCTTAATGTGATTTCTTTATAATGGGTGTGTTCCTTATCTTATCCTAGTGTCTAAACTCTTCTCCATGGCTAGACCCCCAAATAATATTCCTTTACGTGCTAAGGGGTAACTAGAGAGTGGGATAGGTTTAATAACTACCCTAACCCTAACGCGTACCCTAACGCTAACCCCTACCCTAACCCTAACACGTACCCTAATCCTAACCCGTACCCTAAACCGAGCCCTAATCCTAACACTAGCCCTAACCCTAACCCATACCCTACGCCGTACCCGAAGCCCTCCCCGAAACCGTACCCTAAACCGTACCCTAAGCCTAACCCTAAGCCTAACCCTAACCCTAGGCTACCCTTGACTGCTTCTGCCTCCAATAGATTTCCTAAGCACTAGTGTTTTAAGGAACAGCTTAAAAAGAGAATCCTAATGTGATATCTTTATAATGGGTGTGTTCCTTATCTTATCCTAGTGTCTAAACTCTTCTCCATGCCTGGACCCCCAAATAATATTCCTTTACGTGCTAAGGGGTAACTAGAGAGTGGGATAGGTTTAATAACTACCCTAACTCTAACGCGTACCCTAACGCTAACCCCTACCCTAACCCTAACACGTACCCTAATCCTAACCCGTACCCTAAACCGAGCCATAACCCTAACACTAACCCTAACCCTAACCCATACCCTACGCCGTACCCGAAGCCCTCCCCGAACCCGTACCCTAAGCCGTACCCTAAGCCTAACCCTAAGCCTAACCCTAACCCTAGGCTACCCTTGACTGCTTCTGCCTCCAATAGATTTCCTAAGCACTAGTGTTTTAAGGAACAGCTTAAAAAGAGAATCCTAATGTGATTTCTTTATAATGGGTGTGTTCCTTATCTTATCCTAGTGTCTAAACTCTTCTCCATGGCTGGACCCCCAAATAATATTCCTTTACGTGCTAAGGGGTATCTAGAGAGTGGGATAGGTTTAAAAACTACCCTAACCCTAACGCGTACCCTAACGCTAACCCCTACACTAACCCTAACACGTACCCTAATCCTAACCCGTACCCTAAACCGAGCCCTAACCCTAACACTAACCCTAACCCTAACCCTAACCCATACCCTACGCCGTACCCGAAGCCGTCCCCGAACCCGTACCCTAAACCGTACCCTAAGCCTAACCCTAAGCCTAACCCTAACCCTAGGCTACCCTTGACTGCTTCTGCCTCCAATAGATTTCCTAAGCACTAGTGTTTTAAGGAACACATTAAAAAGAGAATCCTAATGTGATTTCTTTATAATGGGTGTGTTCCTTATATTATCTTAGTGTCTAAACTCTTCTCCATGGCTGGACCCCCAAATAATATTCCTTTACGTGCTAAGGGGTATCTAGAGAGTGGGATAGTTTTAATCACTACCCTAACCGTAACGCGTACCCTAACCCTAACCCTAACACGTACCCTAATCCTAACCCGTACCCTAAACCGAGCCCTAAACCTAACACTAACCCTAACCCTAACCCTAACCCATACCCTACGCCGTACCCGAAGCCCTCCCCGAACCCGTACCCTAAGCCGTACCCTAAGCCTAACCCTAAGCCTAACCCTAACCCTAGGCTACCCTTGACTGCTTCTGCCTCCAATAGATTTCCTAAGCACTAGTGTTTTAAGGAACAGCTTAAAAAGAGAATCCTAATGTGATTTCTTTATAATGGGTGTGTTCCTTATCTTATCCTAGTGTCTAAACTCTTCTCCATGGCTGGACCCCCAAATAATATTCCTTTACGTGCTAAGGGGTAACTAGAGAGTGGGATAGGTTTAATAACTACCCTAACCCTAACGCGTACCCTAACGCTAACCCCTACCCTAACCCTAACACGTACCCTAATCCTAACCCATACCCTAAACCGAGCCCTAACCCTAACACTAACCCTAACCCTAACCCATACCCTACGCCGTACCCGAAGCCCTCCCCGAACCCGTAACCTAAGCCGTACCCTAAGCCTAACCCTAAGCCTAACCCTAACCCTAGGCTACCCTTGACTGCTTCTGCCTCCAATAGATTTCCTAAGCACTAGTGTTTTAAGGAACAGCTTAAAAAGAGAATCCTAATGTGATTTCTTTATAATGTGTGTGTTCCTTATATTATCTTAGTGTCTAAACTCTTCTCCATGGCTGGACCCCCAAATAATATTCCTTTACGTGCTAAGGGGTATCTAGAGAGTGGGATAGGTTTAATAACTACCCTATCCCTAACGCGTAACCTAACCCTAACCCCTACCCTAACCCTAACACGTACCCTAATCCTAACCCGTACCCTAAACCGAGCCCTAACCCTAACACTAACCCTAACCCTAACCCTAACCCATACCCTACGCCGTACCCGAAGCCCTCCCCGAACCCGTACCCTAAACCGTACCCTAAGCCTAACGCTAAGCCTAACCCTAACCCTAGGCTACCCTTGACTGCTTCTGCCTCCAATAGATTTCCTAAGCACTAGTGTTTAAAGGAACAGCTTAAAAAGAGAATCCTAATGTGATTTCTTTATAATGGGTGTGTTCCTTATCTTATCCTAGTGTCTAAACTCTTCTCCATGGCTGGACCCCCAAATAATATTCCTTTACGTGCTAAGGGGTATCTAGAGAGTGGGATAGGTTTAATAACTACCCTAACCGTAACACGTACCCTAACCCTAACCCCTACCCTAACCCTAACACGTACCCTAATCCTAACCCGTACCCTAAACCGAGCCCTAACCCTAACACTAACCCTAACCCTAACCCTAACCCATACCCTACGCCGTACCCGAAGCCCTCCCCGAACCCGTACCCTAAGCCGTACCCTAAGCCTAACCCTAAGCCTAACCCTAACCCTAGGCTACCCTTGACTGCTTCTGCCTCCAATAGATTTCCTAAGCACTAGTGTTTTAAGGAACAGCTTAAAAAGAGAGTCCTAATGTGATTTCTTTATAATGGGTGTGTTCCTTATCTTATCCTAGTGTCTAAACTCTTCTCCATGGCTGGACCCCCAAATAATATTCCTTTACGTGCTAAGGGGTAACTAGAGACTGGGATAGGTTTAATACCTACCCTAACCCTAACGCGTACCCTAACGCTAACCCCTACCCTAACCCTAACACGTACCCTAATCCTAACCCGTACCCTAAACCGAGCTCTAACCCTAACACTAACCCTAACCCTAACCCTAACCCATACCCTACGCCGTACCTGAAGCCCTCCCCAAACCCGTACCCTAAGCCGTACCCTAAGCCTAACCCTAAGCCTAACCCTAACCCTAGGCTACCCTTGACTGCTTCTGCCTCCAATAGATTTCCTAAGCACTAGTGTTTTAAGGAACAGCTTAAAAAGAGAATCCTAATGTGATTTCTTTATAATGGGTGTGTTCCTTATCTTATCCTAGTGTCTAAACTCTTCTCCATGCCTGGACCCCCAAATAATATTCCTTTACGTGCTAAGGGGTATCTAGAGAGTGGGATAGGTTTAATAACTACCCTAACCGTAACACGTACCCTAACCCTAACCCCTCCCCTAACCCTAACACGTACCCTAATCCTAACCCGTACCCTAAACCGAGCCCTAACCCTAACACTAACCCTAACCCAGCCCTAACCCATACCCTACGCCGTACCCGAAGCCCTCCCCGAACCCGTACCCTAAGCGTAACCCTAAGCCTAACCCTAACCCTAGGCTACCCTTGACTGCTTCTGCCTCCAATAGATTTCCTAAGCACTAGTGTTTTAAGGAACAGCTTAAAAAGAGAATCCTAATGTGATTTCTTTATAATGGGTGTGTTCCTTATCTTATCCTAGTGTCTAAACACTTCTCCATGGCTGGACCCCCAAATAATATTCCTTTACGTGCTAAGGGGTAACTAGAGAGTGGGATAGGTTTAATAACTACCCTAACCCTAACGCGTACCCTAACGCTAACCCCTACCCTAACCCTAACACGTACCCTAATCCTAACCCATACCCTAAACCGAGCCCTAACCCTAACACTAACCCTAACCCTAACCCATACCCTACGCCGTACCCAAAGCCCTCCCCGAACCCGTACCCTAAGCCGTACCCTAAGCCTAACCCTAAGCCTAACCCTAACCCTAGGCTACCCTTGACTGCTTCTGCCTCCAATAGATTTCCTAAGCACTAGTGTTTTAAGGAACAGCTTAAAAAGAGAATCCTAATGTGATTTCTTTATAATGTGTGTGTTCCTTATATTATCTTAGTGTCTAAACTCTTCTCCATGGCTGGACCCCCAAATAATATTCCTTTACGTGCTAAGGGGTATCTAGAGAGTGGGATAGGTTTAATAACTACCCTATCCCTAACGCGTAACCTAACCCTAACCCCTACCCTAACCCTAACACGTACCCTAATCCTAACCCGTACCCTAAACCGAGCCATAACCCTAACAATAACCCTAACCCTAACCCTAACCCATACCCTACGCCGTACCCGAAGCCCTCCCCGAACCCGTACCCTAAACCGTACCCTAAGCCTAACGCTAAGCCTAACCCTAACCCTAGGCTACCCTTGACTGCTTCTGCCTCCAATAGATTTCCTAAGCACTAGTGTTTTAAGGAACAGCTTAAAAAGAGAATCCTAATGTGATTTCTTTATAATGGGTGTGTTCCTTATCTTATCCTAGTGTCTAAACTCTTCTCCATGGCTGGACCCCCAAATAATATTCCTTTACGTGCTAAGGGGTATCTAGAGAGTGGGATAGGTTTAATAACTACCCTAACCGTAACACGTACCCTAACCCGAACCCCTACCCTAACCCTAACACGTACCCTAATCCTAACCCGTACCCTAAACCGAGCCCTAACCCTAACACTAACCCTAACCCTAACCCTAACCCATACCCTACGCCGTACCCGAAGCCCTCCCCGAACCCGTACCCTAAGCCGTACCCTAAGCCTAACCCTAAGCCTAACCCTAACCCTAGGCTACCCTTGACTGCTTCTGCCTCCAATAGATTTCCTAAGCACTAGTGTTTTAAGGAACAGCTTAAAAAGAGAATCCTAATGTGATTTCTTTATAATGGGTGTGTTCCTTATCTTATCCTAGTGTCTAAACTCTTCTCCATGGCTGGACCCCCAAATAATATTCCTTTACGTGCTAAGGGGTAACTAGAGAGTGGGATAGGTTTAATAACTACCCTAACCCTAACGCGTACCCTAACGCTAACCCCTACCCTAACCCTAACACGTACCCTAATCCTAACCCGTACCCTAAACCGAGCCCTAACCCTAACACTAACCCTAACCCTAACCCTATCCCATACCCTACGCCGTACCCGAAGCCCTCCCCGAACCCGTACCCTAAGCCGTACCCTAAGCCTAACCCTAAGCCTAACCCTAACCCTAGGCTACCCTTGACTGCTTCTGCCTCCAATAGATTTCCTAAGCACTAGTGTTTTAAGGAACAGCTTAAAAAGAGAATCCTAATGTGCTTTCTTTATAATGGGTGTGTTCCTTATCTTATCCTAGTGTCTAAACTCTTCTCCATGGCTGGACCCCCAAATAATATTCCTTTACGTGCTAAGGGGTATCTAGAGAGTGGGATAGGTTTAATAACTACCCTAACCGTAACACGTACCCTAACCCTAACCCCTACCCTAACCCTAACACGTACCCTAATCCTAACCCATACCCTAAACCGAGCCCTAACCCTAACACTAACCCTAACCCAGCCCTAACCCATACCCTACGCCGTACCCGAAGCCCTCCCCGAACCCGTACCCTAAGCGTAACCCTAAGCCTAACCCTAACCCTAGGCTACCCTTGACTGCTTCTGCCTCCAATAGATTTCCTAAGCACGAGTGTTTTAAGGAACAGCTTAAAAAGAGAATCCTAATGTGATTTCTTTATAATGGGTGTGTTCCTTATCTTATCCTAGTGTCTAAACTCTTCTCCATGGCTGGACCCCCAAATAATATTCCTTTATGTGCTAAGGGGTAACTAGAGAGTGGGATAGGTTTAATAACTACCCTAACCCTAACGCGTACCCTAACGCTAACCCCTACCCTAACCCTAACACGTACCCTAATCCTAACCCGTACCCTAAACCGAGCCATAACCCTAACACTAACCCTAACCCTAACCCATACCCTACGCCGTACCCGAAGCCCTCCCCGAACCCGTACCCTAAGCCGTACCCTAAGCCTAACCCTAAGCCTAACCCTAACCCTAGGCTACCCTTGACTGCTTCTGCCTCCAATACATTTCCTAAGCACTAGTGTTTTAAGGAACAGCTTAAAAAGAGAATCCTAATGTGATTTCTTTATAATGGGTGTGTTCCTTATCTTATCCTAGTGTCTAAACTCTTCTCCATGGCTGGACCCCCAAATAATATTCCTTTACGTGGTAAGGGGTATCTAGAGAGTGGGATAGGTTTAAAAACTACCCTAACCCTAACGCGTACCCTAACGCTAACCCCTACACTAACCCTAACACGTACCCTAATCCTAACCCGTACCCTAAACCGAGCCCTAACCCTAACACTAACACTAAACCTAACCCTAACCCATACCCTACGGCGTACCCGAAGCCCTCCCCGAACCCGTACCCTAAACCGTACCCTAAGCCTAACCCTAAGCCTAACCCTAACCCTAGGCTACCCTTGACTGCTTCTGCCTCCAATAGATTTCCTAAGCACTAGTGTTTTAAGGAACAGCTTAAAAAGAGAATCCTAATGTGATTTCTTTATAATGGGTGTGTTCCTTATCTTATCCTAGTGTCTAAACTCTTCTCCATGGCTGGACCCCCAAATAATATTCCTTTACGTGCTAAGGGGTATCTAGAGAGTGGGATAGGTTTAATCACTACCCTAACCGTAACGCGTACCCTAACCCTAACCCTAACACGTACCCTAATCCTAACCCGTACCCTAAACCGAGCCCTAACCCTAACACTAACCCTAACCCTAACCCTAACCCATACCCTACGCCGTATCCGAAGCCCTCCCCGAACCCATACCCTAAGCCGTACCCTAAGCCTAACCCTAAGCCTAACCCTAACCCTAGGCTACCCTTGACTGCTTCTGCCTCCAATAGATTTCCTAAGTACTAGTGTTTTAAGGAACAGCTTAAAAAGAGAATCCTAATGTGATTTCTTTATAATGGGTGTGTTCCTTATCTTATCCTAGTGTCTAAACTCTTCTCCAGGGCTGGACCCCCAAATAATATTCCTTTACGTGCTAAGGGGTATCTAGAGAGTGGGATAGGTTTAATAACTACCCTAACCGTAACACGTACCCTAACCCTAACCCCTACCCTAACCCTAACACGTACCCTAATCCTAAACCGTACCCTAAACCGAGCCCTAACCCTAACACTAACCCTAACCCTAACCCTAACCCATACCCCACGCCGTACCCGAAGCCCTCCCCGAACCCGTACCCTACGCCGTACCCTAAGCCTAACCCTAAGCCTAACCCTAACCCTAGGCTTCCCTTGACTGCTTCTGCCTCCAATAGATTTCCTAAGCACTAGTGTTTTAAGGAACAGCTTAAAAAGAGAATCCTAATGTGATTTCTTTATAATGGGTGTGTTCCTTATCTTATCCTAGTGTCTAAACTCTTTTCCATGGCTGGAACCCCTAATAATATTACTTTACGTGCTAAGGGGTATCTAGAGAGTGGGATAGGTTTAATAACTACAATAACCCTAACGCGTACCCTAACCCTAACCCCTACCGTAACCCTAACACGTACCCTAATCCTAACCAATACCCTAAACCGAGCCCTAACCCTAACACTAACCCTAACCCTAACCCTAACCCATACCCTACGCCGTACCCGAAGCCCTCCCCGAAACCGTACCCTAAGCCGTACCCTAAGCCTAACCCTAAGCCTAACCCTAACCCTAGGCTACCCTTGACAGCTTCTGCCTCCAATAGATTTCCTAAGCACTAGTGTTTGAAGGAACAGCTTAAAAAGAGAATCCTAATGTGATTTCTTTATAATGGGTATGTTCCTTATCTTATCCTAGTGTCTAAACTTTTCTCCATGGCTGGACCCCAAATAATATTCCTTTACGTGCTAAGGGGTATCTAGATAGTGGGATAGGTTTAATCACTACCTTAACCCTAACACGTACACTAACCCTAGCCACTACCCTAACCCTAACACGTACCCTAATCCTAACCCATACCCTAAACCGAGCCCTAACCCTAACACTAACCCTAAACCTAACCCTAACACATACCCTATGCCGTACCCGAACCCTCCCAGGACCCGTACCCTAAGCCGTACCCTAAGCCTAACCCTAAGCCTAACCCTATCCCTAGGCTACCCTTGACTGCTTCTGCCTCCAATAGATTTCCTA
>NW_028124638.1:0-76540 GCF_965194825.1 Balaenoptera physalus
GACGAGGGAAGGGAGTGCTACAGTGTGGTAGTACAGGGGGAATGCTCGGCTACAGCAGTGAAAAATGTGGTACCTATTGGTGTGCTCTCGGGTTTCTTGGACATGTAGCATAGATGACCTTTACAGTGTCCCTCCCACCTTCCCACCTGCATTAGGTGTTCTGTTTTTTTGTTTGTTTGTTTGTTTTTAATTTACGTTTATTGATTGATTGATTGATTGAACTTATTTATTCTACGTATTTATTTTTTTGGCTGCACTGGGTCCTCATTGGTGTGCACGGGCTTTCTCTAGTTGCGGCTAGCGGGGTCTACTCTTGGTTGCGGTGTGCGGGCTTCTCATCGCGGTGGCCTCTCTTGTTGCGGAGCATGGGCTGTAGGCGCGTGGGCTTCGGTAGTTGCGGCTCACGGGCTCTGGAATGCAGGCTCAGTCGTTGTGGCACATGCGCTTAGTTGCTGCACGGCATGTGGGATCTTCGCAGACCGGGGCTCGAAGCCGTGTCCCCTGCATTGGCAGGCGCCACCAGGGAAGCCCTAGCTGTTCTTATATAGAGTCTAAAAACAGAGAGCACTGAGAGAAGGTAGTGGTTATTAAAGGCTCAGGATCTAAATTCTACCTGTCTCTACACCCCTTCCCAGCTGTCGATTTGACCCCGTTTGTGAATGCCGACCTCATTCTTCAACTTTCTCTGCCGTTTGTATACTCACCTTGAAAACTTGTTTCTGTGATGCGTTGAGCAGACACAGGGTGGCAGATTGCAGAGGTGGAAGCTGGTGGTCGGATATTTGTGGGCTGAATCTCCTTCAGTCCCATTCCCATTTCTGGTTGCGCAGAGGCCCTACTTCCTGTGTATGACGGGGAGCCATAGGATTGCGGGCAGGAGCCAAGTTCTCCATACAGTGAAGACCCCAGTGTGCCTTGGTTATAGTAATATACCTGGCTTCCTTCCTGGTAGGGAAGTGACAGGCGGCTATGCCCCTGATTTGTTCGTGGGCCTCCTGATACAGCAGTTCCCTTGGCTCTGGCCCTGTCGTCAGCTGCCCCTAGGAGGACTCTGAGCCCTAGCCACTTCTCTGGTAGATTTGCCTATTCCCCCACTATAATCACACCTGAATAAGGCAACTCAAACCTTTCAGAGATGTGTCGTGAACCTCTTGTTTTCTGAAATACCTATCTGGTGGTTGTGAGACTTAAGGCCAACCTCCCCGAGAGACTTTGTTTCTATTTCTCCTAGTAAACCTAGACTCATCTCCTGTCACCTTCAACTCTACTCCAATTGTGTTCTTTCAACCCAGACCCCTGACCCTGCTTTTTACTTCTGCCATTTCATCCTCACTCCTGCTTCCTTTCCTAAATCCATACGTCTCTTTTGGCCTTCCTAGCCCTGGGCCAAGTTCCTTCCTCTTTCCTCAGTTTTTACCCCTTTCCTTCATTCTCCCATCCAACTTTCAGGCCTTCCTTTCTCACGCCCCAGTTAGCAGCATCTCAGAATTCGAAAGGTTTATTACTCATCTATTAATTCTATTCCATTTACTTATTCGGTTCTATACCTATCTTACCTATGTATGGAAGAACCGCTGGTAGCCAAGGTGGCAGCAAGAATCCTAGCAGCTGTCACCTGACGTATCCGTAGTAGTCAGCAATTTCCATTTCTTTGTCCCTCTGGGTGAAAAATTGCAGCTTCCCCGAAGAGGTGTATCTGGCAGCATTCTCCCGTTGTTGTTGAGCCCGCCTCTTCATGGCCTCTCGCTCTGGCCTCTGCTCTTGTTCGATGGGCTTTGACATGACTGGCTCAGGCACGTTGGGTTCCCTCCATGGAACTCGTTGCTTGCTGAAGTCTTGGAGTAGAAGTTGGGTTTGGAGCTTGGGTGGGGACTGGCGCTTAGTCACAGCAGGGGGAACAGGCTCGCGCTGGAGAGAAGCGCCAGATGAAGTTTTGTAGGGTGCAGGCCTAGGAGCAGCAGGCTGAGGGACACGAGGCTGGGTATGGTTGGTCCAAGCCGGTTGGGTTGGGTTGGCCACAGTTGGCTGAGCTGGTTTGGCGGGACCTGGCAAAGAGGCAGGAGCTGGCTGGGATGAATTGACTGCAGCAGGTTGAGCTGAGTCAGTAGAACCAGGCTGGGCACGGTAAGCCACAGCAGGCCGATGTGAGGCCAGAGACTGTGGCCTCCGAGGAGCGGGTCGAGCTTGAGGCTTGTCCCAGGCAGAAAAAGGCAGAGGTATCAACTTGACCTTCCCAGGAGGAGGCCGCTCACACTGGGATGGAGATGGACACTCTGTTTCAGCACTGCTGTCTGGTTTCTGGGCTTGGACTTGCGTTTTCTCAGGCCTCTTACCCTCACGTGGGGTATGCCGCCGTGGCTGGATCGCTGGGGGTGGCTGGGGGTCTTTGGGGTTGCTTGAATTTCCCAAGAGCCGACAGGAAGAGAGCCCAGTTTTCGTCTCATTCTTCTTCCCCAGCGCATGAAGAACCTTCACAGACTCCAGCATGCGCACGCCAAGGGAGGTTCGAGGCTTTTGAAAGCTCTCTTGGCGAAGCTCAGTTTGGTGTTCCTTTCGCTTCGTGTTGGGGATTGCTGGCTTGTCTTCTGCCTTGACTTTGTTCCCTGACTGCTTGTTCTCTTCAGCCTTGTTTCTTCCTCTGGTCCTTTTGGTCTTTTCCTGCCCATGGCTCTCAGTTTTGCTGATCTTTCCGGATGCAGCTTTCTGAGGTTTGCCTTGAGAGTGCTTGGCCGTGTTCGCAGGAGCCCTGTCACTGACTGCAGCAGTGCATATAACCGCTTCTCCCCCTAACAGGCACTCTGGATCCTTTGGCTGGATTTTGGCCTTGGGAGCACCACCGATAGGCTCAGAGGCTTTCTGTTTGTTCTTCCTGGGTTGATCAGAGGGAACCTTTACGACACTTGGCTTTTCCTGCACCTGATTCACCTTAATGGCTCTGGTGTCTTCAGCTTTGATCACGTTGGGACCTTGGGATCGATCAAGATCTTTCCAAGAATTAAAGAGCTGGGGAAGGTGAATATCCTCCGCCAGTGTAGTAATGTCTGCAAGACCACTGCTAGGTTCAGTCCCATTTTCAAGTGTCCCTAGGTCCTGACGACTCAGGCTGTTCTCTCCCAGATCAGCATTTTCAGAACCAGGCTGCTCCTCTTGGCTGAGGGGATCGGTGCAGGCCAGCGGCTGGGGAATATCAGGGATTCCTAAAGGGAGTAGTGGAGGATCTTGGTTTTCTATTGGGATCTGGTAGGCCTCCAGAGGCTTTGACAGCTTGGTTTTGATATCCTCCACGTTCTTACTCTCTGTTTGTCCCTGGCTTGGAGCTGGAGGCAGGGCCAGGAGACGCCTGGCACTCTGGACTGGAGCTGTCACTGAAATGTCCCCAAGTTCAGATGGTGGGTTACTCTCAAGTATGTGACTGTTTCTGCTACTGCAGGACTTGGGGAGTTCTTGAGTTTGTGTCACACAAAACGTCTGGCTTGGAGGTTGCAATCCCAGGGAATTTTTCATCACCAGGGAAGTCTCCATCACTACAAAGGGATCAAGGGAGAAGTCAGTCCCTGGTAAATGAGATGCTCCCCCTAAACACCAACACAGCAGTCATGTACCTTTCAAGGGGTTCAGGGGCAAGATGGGCAAGGCATTTCTACTAACTCTTCTTAAGGATCATGGACAGTGCCCTATGCTACGAGGTAAGCGGTGACTGTTGTAATGCTTAACTGGTGATCATTTCATGTCACTGATCCTTGGCTCTCTTTGTATCTCATAGGACTGTTGTAAGTCCAATACAAAATGAGTCTTCTTTTTAAACAACTGAAATGTTTTACAAAGCCTAGCATTCTCATAGAGAGTCCTTTCAATTCTCCCCACTTTCCCGAGAGGCTAAGAACACTTCACACCATGAACTAGGAGAGGGGGTAGAGCCCTTTCTGATGAAATACAGAAACAAAGACAGAGTCTTAGCCTGCTTGCTCTCTGGACAGGATCTCGGACCACAAGGTCTTAAATCCTGGTATAAATGACGGAAGTGAGGACACTTCAACTGGCACTCTCGTAACAAGAGTTCTGAGACACCTTCCAAAGAGACTGTAGCAGTAGACGAGGGAAGGGAGTGCTACAGTGTGGTAGTACAGGGGGAATGCTCGGCTACAGCAGTGAAAAATGTGGTACCTATTGGTGTGCTCTCGGGGTTCTTGTACATGTAGCATAGATGACCTTTACAGTGTCCCTGCCACCTTCCCACCTGCATTAGGTGTTCTTTTTGTTTTTTTGTTTTTTTTAATTTACGTTTATTTATTGATTGATTGTGTGAACTTATTTATTCTACGTATTTATTTTTTTGGCTGCACAGGGTCTTCATTGCTGTGCACGGGCTTTCTCTAGTTGCGGCTAGCGGGGTCTACTCTTGGTTGCGCTGTGCGGGCTTCTCTTGTTGCGGAGCATGCGCTCTAGGCGCGTGGGCTTCGGTAGTTGCGGCTCACGGGCTCTAGAATGCAGGCTCAGTCGTTGTGGCACATGGGCTTAGTTGCTCCACGGCATGTGGGATCTTCCCAGACCAGGGCTCGAACCCGTGTTCCCCGCATTGCATTGGCAGGCGGATTCTTAACCACGGCGCCACCAGGGAAGCCCTAGGTGTTCTTACATAGAGTCTAAAAACAGAGGGCACTGAGCGAAGGTAGTGGTTACTAAAGGCTCAGGATCTAAATTCTACCTGTCTCTACACCCCTTCCCAGCTGTCGATTTGACCCCATTTGTGAATGCCGACCTCATTCTTCAGCTTTCTCTGCCGTTTGTATACTCACCTTGAAAACTTGTTTCTGTGATGCGTTGAGCAGACACAGGGTGGCAGATTGCAGAGGTGGAAGCTGGTGGTCGGATATCTGTGGGCTGAATCTCCTTCAGTCCCATTCCCATTTCTGGTTGCGCAGAGGCCCTACTTCCTGTGTATGACGCGGAGCCATAGGATTGCGGGCAGGAGCCAAGTTCTCCATACAGTGAAGACCCCAGTGTGCCTTGGTTATAGTAATATACCTGGCTTCCTTCCTGGTAGGGAAGTGACAGGCGGCTATGCCCCTGATTTGGAATCTGAGATGGTGCTCCCTGAGCAAGCCTGGCAGAAAGTGATGGATATAGAGGGACCATGTTATTGGCGTCTGAAGTTTTATCATACTGGGCTGCCATAAACATGGAGGAAGCAGCTGGGTGCCGGTCAGTGAGTGCCAGAGTAAAGTCTCCGAGTGAAGAGGAATTCTTTTCAGTGCTTCCTGTGATGTCCCACTCAAGAACACCTGGATAGGAAGGAGCTGAAGTGGAGATCTGGCTGTGGTCAGTAACTCCAGATAACATAGTCGTGCTGGAATGTTGGTAAAGGTAGGCACTACCCATGAGTGTCTGGAAAGAGGTACCGGTAGCCGATGCCGAACTGACGGCAGGGGCAGAGACTCTGGAGAAGTTGCAGACACTTCGTGTTAGGGAAGTTGCATTGCTCACCACAGGAAGAGAATGCTGCAGAGAATTTAGAGTTCCAAGTAGAGATGGATTTTGGAAATTTTCTGTAAGAACAAGAGGGTCATGAAAAACTCAGGGAGGTTGAGAAATTCTCACTACGTTTGAGGAACAGCATTATCTTAAGGTTCTTGCTCTCAGGACACCTCTACTATCGACCCTTCCTGAGAAACCCAAAATCAGACAGTTAATGATGGCTGTAAGGACTGAGCAGTTTTCCACTCTTCTGTATTAACTGCCTGTGCTCCCATCTTGGGCACAGATGGGCAGAAGAGCCAAGTGGTATGGTTCAGACATTGTTCTCTAGGCTGGAAGCAACCTTCTCCCTGCCCTGTCTTTCCCTTCAGCCTGCACTCGTATTGACTTCTATGCTATTTCCTAGACTGGAAGCATTTTAGAACTAGGAGGCCCTTAGAGAACTTTCTCTTTTTTCAGTCTCATTTCACGAGTAAGGAAACTGAGGCTCAGAGAGGTCGGGTTGACTTGTTCAGGTTCTCTCATCATGTTAGTGTCATTACCAGGTTTCAGAACCTAAGTATCCTGACTTCCTTGCCAGGACTCCACTCTGAGCATGATACTGCCAGAAAGCAGGAGAAATAGAACTTATAATATAAGCATTTTTTTGGTCCATTAGAAAACAGTACGGCCATTACCATTGTCATCTTCAGTGTCTCCCTTTGCTTGTGCAGTTCCCACGCTATTACCTAGAGTTGACGTATAGCTCAGTCCAACTGGTGAACTGAAAGAGTCATTTTTGCCCTCTTCAAGCCTGGTTTCTCATCCTACCTCAAAATGATTACCCGAAAGTGGATTTCTTAAGTGCTTTTGGAAAGAGAAAAGTTATCTGATTACTTCAGATTACTCATCTATAAAGTGGTTATAACACCACCACCAATAATAATAGCAGTAATAATTAATAGATGAATAAGCTGATCTATTGCGTATGATTTATATGGAGGAAGATACAATAAGTTCTAGAAAGACAAAGAAAAATCATGAAAAACATGTTACGTAACGAAAAAGAAATCCATAGATATTAATGAAAACTGGGGTATGTGGGCAAGTATCAAAGCCTAATGAATTTACTAACAAATGACATTCTGTACCATACATGCAATATTATGAAAGTGAATTTTGCCCACTCTATTTTAGTGAATACTATTAACCAAAAAACACGATGGAGGTGATAGAGGTGAATGAATTCCTAGCCAATGCATACAGACAGAGACGATAAATCAGTAAAAAATGCACAACAAGCAACAGAATGCAACAAATGTGAATGTATAGGTAGCCACAACATATGTAGACAAGTATTTCAATGAAAACCGGTACAAAGCAGACAGCAAAATAGTAAGTGTAAAAGAGTTTCATTATTGTGCTCATTCACATTTTTACCCAGCAAGTAACAGGTATTAAGCCTAGGAGAAATATATCTTTCCATGAATATAACTCATATAATAAGCAGAAAGGAAGCTTAAAAAGTATCAAGAAGGTTTTTGTATTTATCCTAGAACTTAGAATCATCTTCCACATCCAAGAAGATGACATCCCAAGACCTCAAAAAACCATCATCCCTAGAATCCAATTAAAAAAGATTTTCAAATGTAAGAAAATCCAAAGGACTCCACAACATTGTTTTAGATAAATGTGGATGTTTGTGTTTTCTTTTTTTCTTTTGCCGCGCCGCGTGGCCCTGGCCGTGAAAGCACCGAGTCCTAAAGCGCTGGACCGCCAGGGAATTCCCTAAATGGGGAATTAGAGATGTGGGGCTTGACTTTTTCTTTTTCTTCTCCGGTAGCTAAGATCTACAAGCGAACGATGGCTGTTGATCAATGTGCTCTCTGTGTTAGGAAGGAAATAACTGTAAAAATGAAAAGCAACCTTGCCTTAGAAGCTACATATCACACAAAGGAAATAGTCCTTCTGATTCAATGTAGAAGATATCATTTAAAATGTTTAATTGGTCAAATGTCTACCTAGTTTAAAAATTAGAAAGAATAGAACACTGAAAAGCAGCCCCCTAGATAACCACTTTGGTTTCTGGTTTCTAGGAAGCATCATTTCTAAAACATACTTCTAAAATGTTTCTATTCCAAACTGTCAAGTGCCAGCTGTATTCAGAGAGGCAATAAAAGAAAGAAAACGGAGTATGACTTTTCTGATAGGCTGCCTTTCCTGGTGATCCCCTGTTCTGGCCTTACTTTCCTTCTTAGTCTGTTAATGTAAGGATTTGCTACCATCAGCTTTGTTTTGCCCTGCTCTGAGCAGATTTCCCTCTGTGCTGTTTCTGCTTTAATTTAAAATCTTTGGCTCCCATCAACATTCCATGGCAAACTGCCTCTTTCTTGAGAGCTCCTCTATGCTTTCCCTCTTCATTCTTATATTTTTTTCCCATCTCTTGGTTCCTGTTGGCCTGTGCTAATGAAAACAATCCTAAACTTGCTTACGTTTGACTCTGTGCCTCCCTATATAGCCCAGTACTCTCCATCCTCTCTCCCTATTCTCTCTTTTCAACTAGTCGAAATACTAGTGGAGGGAGACCATTGGAGATGAAACATCTTGGTATATATCGCTAGTTTCCTGTGTCACCTGGCTTTTCTATGTTTCTGTTGAAACACTCTTTTGAGAAGTCTCTGATTTCATTTTCTACATGGGTACCCTTTAAGGCTCAATATTGGAAAAGAAGGGGATCAGAGTGATCAACCCAATGTGGTATCCTAACGTAACAGATAAGGAAAGCAGCAGGCTTTGTGAGGCAGTCAGTGATTTGTCCAAAGTCACACAGACAGTAAACGTCAAAGTCAAAACTGAAATTAGGTCTCCAGACTTGTAGTTCAATACTTTCCCTCATTATTCCACGCTATTTTGAATCTCCTCCTCAATTTAGGGGCAAAAGAAATCGAACGCAAAACTTTCCAAAGTTTCTTTTCTTACCTGACATGGTCAGAGAAGAGGAGACATCAACTGCAGGTACAAGGGATGAGGAGACAACACTAGAGGATGTCTGAGTGGCTGCAGCTGAACGGCGCACGTGTCCAGTACAAAGGTCACTGGTTACTGGTCCAAACGGCTCCACGGAAACCCCAAGACCTCTACCAAGTGGTAGTAGGTTTGGTAGGAGAGTGATGTCACAAAGCAGGCAGTTGAAAGGTATGAGCTAGCCAATAGGGAGGTCCGATCCCCAACAGGAGGGCGGGCTTGGGTGAAGAGAGCGTAGGAGAGCTAAAACAACCCCTCAATTTCTGAGCTCTGGGGAGGAAATCCTAGAAGACAGATTTACCTCCCCCAGGCTCTTCCATTAGGGAAATCATTGCAACATTTCTTACAGACGTTCATTAATATAATTAACTAACAGTTACTTATATTCTACAGAGTATTCTATTTTATGTATCATATACTTAGAGCTATATAGATCTTATTTAACTAGTATCCTTAGGAAGGAAAGAGCCATGTAGTTTGAACTATTACAGTTGTAACTTGGTTAAAGAGCAGGGTGAAGTTTGTTGAGTGTACCCTGTGGAGAATGTTGTGGTCCAAGGCTCTTCTCTTTTAGTTTCTTCTCCTTGACTCCTACCTTCCTTGGGCTGGGCTAGGCTGGGGGCCAGGTTGGACTTGCGACTTAACATTTCTCTTCCGCTTTCTTTTTTTTTTTTTTTTTTTCTTCCATTATGGGCATTGCTTCTAGGACAAGCCTTGGTCTTGCATTGGATGTTCCTTCCTGTCAACTTCCAGCAGCAGGAGTCTTCTTTTCAGTGCTTGATGCTTCACGAAATAGACTCTGCCCATTGGCAGCAAATACCAGAGAGCTAGGAGACAGAGCTGGTTGCAGACCTTTCCTCTTCCAGCCTTTGGTTGCAATTGTTTTGCCCATGATTTGCTAGCTCTAGTTCCTTGGGCCACACAGGTATCCTGCCATCCAGCTCTTTTTATATGTGAGAGACATTCTGAACACTGTCCCTCTTTCTTTGCACAGAAGTATATACAGTGTGGCAGTTACCGTAATCTCCTCCCCCTTGCAAACAGCCCCTCTAGAATCTCGGACCTCTAGGACTCTCTGTCTTGCATGCTTGGGTGCAAGGCCAAGCACAGTGAAGAGGAGAATAATTAGAGAAAGAGGAGGACATTGGTGGAGAACTGGGAGCAGGTAAGGTGAAAGGGCACCGGAGAAAAGAGATGCATGTAGGTTTTTTGGTTTCTGTGGGAAACAAGTTGACACACTTGGGCCTCATTTTGTATTAACAGAACAGAGAGTTGTAGATATAAGTAGCTAGATCGTGCAGCAACTGCCATGAAGTCTGTACACTGAAGAGAACAGTCTCACATCTAGTTTTCATTTTGTTTTATGTCATATTACCTTATTTATAGCATTCACTGGTATGTTTGTAGAACGCAGATGTTTTCAAATGCTCTGGTTTTGTCTACATGGTTATTTCCTTGTCCTATTTGTAAGGAATCCAACATTGTAAGACATATTGCATGTTTTTCTCTTGACGATTGTTTACCTTGAAGCGTCATGAACTAACTTGAGCTGTTGGATTTTGTGGAGAAACTTTAAAAAGGGTCTGTGAAAAAGGCATTGTGGTGAGTCGCATTATGCACCCGAGCGTAAGGAGCAGATATCTGCCACCAGCCCAGCTTGGCCTGGATTGCCTCTGTGTTAGTTCCCCTGGTTAGTGCTTTTCTCCCTAACCACTCTTGTGACTGTGATAATGTGAGTTAAGGGCTGAGTTGCTAGTGATTTATGTGTGAGGTAGGCTGGTTTGAGGGAGGAAATCTATGGACCTAGTCATTTTCCTTGGTGGTAAGCTTTCAGGGGTGCAAAGATCGATCTTCCTGGGGACTTTTCTGGTACCAGGAAGATATCGCATAGATGGGACCTCCAAAGACACACATTTAATTTTTAGGCCTGTTGTTCCTATTGTGGGATGTGAGTTTCTTCACTGATGGGGATGCTGCTTATCTGAGAAGAAACTGTGAAAGGTGGTGTAGTATAGAGGTGTGGCTTAAGCTTTTAAGTTTTCTTCAAGGTTTTTCCCCTAAGCTTCATACTTCAGACGGCCTACTTACATGAGACTAGTATGTGATGTCAGGCTAACAACTTCCTAAATACCTGCAAGCCAGATCAGTGTCTCTTTTCTCTATATTCCCATGGAAATCAAGGGTCCCGCCGAATTTTCCATCGAAACAGTTGATTTGTGCTGTCTCTAGGAATTCTAAAGGGCGTACCGTTGCTTCCTAACCGGTGTCATTTGGGAGATCCCCCTCTGTACGTTCAAATGATTAATTTTGAGACTCTGCTCATGTGTGCAGTAAACCCTTTAATTCCCTAAGACCTTCCTTTCCTCCATCTCATACCCCATTAAGCCCGCCTCAGTTTATCTCCTGAATTTCTTTGGAATCTGTCAGCTCTCCCTCAACATCCTAATACTGAACTTGCCTGTCTGTTGCGATTAGGTCCTAACTAGTGTCCATATATCTTGTTTCCCTCCAATCCATTCTTCACACAAGAAAGCTTCAAAGCAAGTTGGAACATTGCTCATAAACATCGCTCACAAACATTGTTTTGAGAATAGAAAACACACTGGTGGCCTTTAAGACTCTGCGTGCTCTAGAATCCTCTCTGCTTCTCTAGCCCCATCTTGTGCCACGTTTGCCCTCACTTTCTATGCTTCAGATACACTGAATTAACCTTAGTTCTCACTCATCTGACAGAAGTCAGTTGAGAAATTATTTTTCACTGTGATTCCTAGCATTAAGGAATTTGATGATCAGGTTTTGTATGAGGACTAAAACTAAACTGGGAAGTGGAAGAATTGCGTTTCAACTGTTTCAGTCAACACGCATGTATTAATGATACCTAAGTATTGAACACCGGGCTAGGTTTCATGAGGGATACAGAAGTTCTGGCCATCTCTGGTTTTGGGTATCCCTTATTTGTTGAGACCTTTGCGTTGTTTGGTTGCCTTTTGTCTGTTTTCCAGATGGGAAAACAGGAACAAGGGAAGTATAGGTTATTACTAGGTGGGGTTGAACAAGTGGAGCAGCAAACTGCAAAGCAGAAAGAAGAGGGACGTACTATAGAGGGATGTGATTTCCATTTTCAAGGCGCCTGCGTCCTGTGCAGGGAGACAGCCTAACATAAAATGTGCCTAACAAAAGATCTATTGACTTCTTACTAAAAATCTCCAGTTCATATAACCCAGGGGTTTATACCTTCTCCTTTAAAAGTTCTATTCCTGGGACTTCCCTGGTGGTCCAGTGGTGAAGACTCTGCGCTTCCAATGCAGCAGGCGTGGGTTCAATCCCTGGTTGGGGAGCTAAGATCCCACATGCTGCGCAGCCAAAGAAATTTTTTTCAAAAGTTATACTCCTGTGTTGTTGAATTTAGTGGTTTAGATTTTGTTTGAATGTTAAGAAGATTTCAGTTTATTTACCAGGAACAAACAAAACATAATGTAAAAATAGTTTCCCAGAAACGATTTCCATCGTTCTCTTCTTCCCTTTCTCCCGCAGACTGACTGGTGTTTCATCTTGACAAGTTCTCTGAAGTTCTCTGTCATTCCATAGGAAAGCGGTCTGGCTTGGAGGTTGCAATCCCAGGGAATTTTTCATCAGCGGGGAAGTCTCCATCACTACAGAGGAATCAAGGTTGAAGTCAGTCCCGGCTAAGTGAGATGCTCCCCCTAAACACCAACACAGCAGTCGTGTACCTTTCAAGGGGTTCAGGGGCAAGATGGGCAAGGCATTTCTACTAACTCTTCTTAAGGATCATGGACAGTGTGCCCTATGCTACGAGGTAAGCGGTGACTGTTGTAATTCTTACTGGTGATCATTTCATGTCACTGATCCTTGGCTCTCTTTGTATCTCATAGGACTGTTGTTAAGTCCAATACAAAATGAGTCTTCTTTTTAAAAAACTGAAATGTTTTACAAAGCCTAGCATTCTCATAGAGAGTCCTTTGAATTCTCCCCACTTTCCCGAGAGGCTAAGAACACTTCACACCATGAACTAGGAGAGGGGGTAGAGCCCTTTCTGATGAAATATAGAAACAAAGACAGAGTCTTAGCCTGCTTGCTCTCTGGACAGGATCTCGGACCACAAGGTCTTAAATCCTGGTATAAATGACGGAAGTGAGGACAGTTCAACTGGCACTCTCATAACAAGAGTTCTGAAACACCTTCCAAAGAGACTGTAGCAGTAGACGAGGGAAGGGAGTGCTACAGTGTGGTAGTACAGGGGGAATGCTCGGCTACAGCAGTGAAAAATGTGATACCTATTGGTGTGCTCTCGGGGTTCTTGTACATGTAGCATAGATGACCTTTACAGTGTCCCTCCCACCTTCCCACCTGCATTAGGTGTTCTGTTTTTTTGTTTGTTTGTTTGTTTTTAATTTACGTTTATTGATTGATTGATTGATTGAACTTATTTATTCTACGTATTTATTTTTTTGGCTGCACTGGGTCCTCATTGGTGTGCACGGGCTTTCTCTAGTTGCGGCTAGCGGGGTCTACTCTTGGTTGCGGTGTGCGGGCTTCTCATCGCGGTGGCCTCTCTTGTTGCGGAGCATGGGCTGTAGGCGCGTGGGCTTCGGTAGTTGCGGCTCACAGGCTCTGGAATGCAGGCTCAGTCGTTGTGGCACATGCGCTTAGTTGCTGCACGGCATGTGGGATCTTCGCAGACCGGGGCTCGAAGCCGTGTCCCCTGCATTGGCAGGCGCCACCAGGGAAGCCCTAGCTGTTCTTACATAGAGTCTAAAAACAGAGAGCACTGAGAGAAGGTAGTGGTTATTAAAGGCTCAGGATCTAAATTCTACCTGTCTCTACACCCCTTCCCAGCTGTCGATTTGACCCCGTTTGTGAATGCCGACCTCATTCTTCAACTTGCTCTGCCGTTTGTATACTCACCTTGAAAACTTGTTTCTGTGATGCGTTGAGCAGACACAGGGTGGCAGATTGCAGAGGTGGAAGCTGGTGGTCGGATATTTGCGGGCTGAATCTCCTTCAGTCCCATTCCCATTTCTGGTTGCGCAGAGGCCCTACTTCCTGTGTATGACGCGGAGCCATAGGATTGCGGGCAGGAGCCAAGTTCTCCATACAGTGAAGACCCCAGTGTGCCTTGGTTATAGTAATATACCTGGCTTCCTTCCTGGTAGGGAAGTGACAGGCGGCTATGCCCCTGATTTGTTCGTGGGCCTCCTGATGCAGCAGTTCCCTTGGCTCTGGCCCTGTCGTCAGCTGCCCCTAGGAGGACTCTGAGCCCTAGCCACTTCTCTGGTAGATTTGCCTATTCCCCCACTATAATCACACCTGAATAAGGCAACTCAAACCTTTCAGAGATGTGTCGTGAACCTCTTGTTTTCTGAAATACCTATCTGGTGGTTGTGAGACTTAAGGCCAACCTCCCCGAGAGACTTTGTTTCTATTTCTCCTAGTAAACCTAGACTCATCTCCTGTCACCTTCAACTCTACTCCAGTTGTGTTCTTTCAACCCAGACCCCTGACCCTGCTTTTTACTTCTGCCATTTCATCCTCACTCCTGCTTCCTTTCCTAAATCCATACGTCTCTTTTGGCCTTCCTAGCCCTGGGCCAAGTTCCTTCCTCTTTCCTCAGTTTTTACCCCTTTCCTTCATTCTCCCATCCAACTTTCAGTCCTTCCTTTCTCACGCCCCAGTTAGCAGCATCTCAAAATTCGAAAGGTTTATTACTCATCTATTAATTCTATTCCATTTACTTATTCGGTTCTATACCTATCTTACCTATGTATGGAAGAACCGCTGGTAGCCAAGGTGGCAGCAAGAATCCTAGCAGCTGTCACCTGACGTATCCGTAGTAGTCAGCAATTTCCATTTCTTTGTCCCTCTGGGTGAAAAATTGCAGCTTCCCCGAAGAGGTGTATCTGGCAGCATTCTCCCGTTGTTGTTGAGCCCGCCTCTTCATGGCCTCTCGCTCTGGCCTCTGCTCTTGTTCGATGGGCTTTGACATGACTGGCTCAGGCACGTTGGGTTCCCTCCATGGAACTCGTTGCTTGCTGAAGTCTTGGAGTAGAAGTTGGGTTTGGAGCTTGGGTGGGGACTGGCGCTTAGTCACAGCAGGGGGAACAGGCTCGCGCTGGAGAGAAGCGCCAGATGAAGTTTTGTAGGGTGCAGGCCTAGGAGCAGCAGGCTGAGGGACACGAGGCTGGGTATGGTTGGTCCAAGCCGGTTGGGTTGGGTTGGCCACAGTTGGCTGAGCTGGTTTGGCGGGACCTGGCAAAGAGGCAGGAGCTGGCTGGGATGAATTGACTGCAGCAGGTTGAGCTGAGTCAGTAGAACCAGGCTGGGCACGGTAAGCCACAGCAGGCCGATGTGAGGCCAGAGACTGTGGCCTCCGAGGAGCGGGTCGAGCTTGAGGCTTGTCCCAGGCAGAAAAAGGCAGAGGTATCAACTTGACCTTCCCAGGAGGAGGCCGCTCACACTGGGATGGAGATGGACACTCTGTTTCAGCACTGCTGTCTGGTTTCTGGGCTTGGACTTGCGTTTTCTCAGGCCTCTTACCCTCACGTGGGGTATGCCGCCGTGGCTGGATCGCTGGGGGTGGCTGGGGGTCTTTGGGGTTGCTTGAATTTCCCAAGAGCCGACAGGAAGAGAGCCCAGTTTTCGTCTCATTCTTCTTCCCCAGCGCATGAAGAACCTTCACAGACTCCAGCATGCGCACGCCAAGGGAGGTTCGAGGCTTTTGAAAGCTCTCTTGGCGAAGCTCAGTTTGGTGTTCCTTTCGCTTCGTGTTGGGGATTGCTGGCTTGTCTTCTGCCTTGACTTTGTTCCCTGACTGCTTGTTCTCTTCAGCCTTGTTTCTTCCTCTGGTCCTTTTGGTCTTTTCCTGCCCATGGCTCTCAGTTTTGCTGATCTTTCCGGATGCAGCTTTCTGAGGTTTGCCTTGAGAGTGCTTGGCCGTGTTCGCAGGAGCCCTGTCACTGACTGCAGCAGTGCATATAACCGCTTCTCCCCCTAACAGGCACTCTGGATCCTTTGGCTGGATTTTGGCCTTGGGAGCACCACCGATAGGCTCAGAGGCTTTCTGTTTGTTCTTCCTGGGTTGATCAGAGGGAACCTTTACGACACTTGGCTTTTCCTGCACCTGATTCACCTTAATGGCTCTGGTGTCTTCAGCTTTGATCACGTTGGGACCTTGGGATCGATCAAGATCTTTCCAAGAATTAAAGAGCTGGGGAAGGTGAATATCCTCCGCCAGTGTAGTAATGTCTGCAAGACCACTGCTAGGTTCAGTCCCATTTTCAAGTGTCCCTAGGTCCTGACGACTCAGGCTGTTCTCTCCCAGATCAGCATTTTCAGAACCAGGCTGCTCCTCTTGGCTGAGGGGATCGGTGCAGGCCAGCGGCTGGGGAATATCAGGGATTCCTAAAGGGAGTAGTGGAGGATCTTGGTTTTCTATTGGGATCTGGTAGGCCTCCAGAGGCTTTGACAGCTTGGTTTTGATATCCTCCACGTTCTTACTCTCTGTTTGTCCCTGGCTTGGAGCTGGAGGCAGGGCCAGGAGACGCCTGGCACTCTGGACTGGAGCTGTCACTGAAATGTCCCCAAGTTCAGATGGTGGGTTACTCTCAAGTATGTGACTGTTTCTGCTACTGCAGGACTTGGGGAGTTCTTGAGTTTGTGTCACACAAAACGTCTGGCTTGGAGGTTGCAATCCCAGGGAATTTTTCATCACCAGGGAAGGCTCCATCACTACAAAGGGATCAAGGGAGAAGTCAGTCCCTGGTAAATGAGATGCTCCCCCTAAACACCAACACAGCAGTCGTGTACCTTTCAAGGGGTTCAGGGGCAAGATGGGCAAGGCATTTCTACTAACTCTTCTTAAGGATCATGGACAGTGCCCTATGCTACGAGGTAAGCGGTGACTGTTGTAATGCTTAACTGGTGATCATTTCATGTCACTGATCCTTGGCTCTCTTTGTATCTCATAGGACTGTTGTAAGTCCAATACAAAATGAGTCTTCTTTTTAAACAACTGAAATGTTTTACAAAGCCTAGCATTCTCATATAGAGTCCTTTCAATTCTCCCCACTTTCCCGAGAGGCTAAGAACACTTCACACCATGAACTAGGAGAGGGGGTAGAGCCCTTTCTGATGAAATACAGAAACAAAGACAGAGTCTTAGCCTGCTTGCTCTCTGGACAGGATCTCGGACCACAAGGTCTTAAATCCTGGTATAAATGACGGAAGTGAGGACACTTCAACTGGCACTCTCATAACAAGAGTTCTGAGACACCTTCCAAAGAGACTGTAGCAGTAGACGAGGGAAGGGAGTGCTACAGTGTGGTAGTACAGGGGGAATGCTCGGCTACAGCAGTGAAAAATGTGGTACCTATTGGTGTGCTCTCGGGGTTCTCGTACATGTAGCATAGATGACCTTTACAGTGTCCCTCCCACCTTCCCACCTGCATTAGGTGTTCTTGTTTTTTTTTTTTTTTTAATTTATGTTTATTTATTTATTGTTTGAACTTATTTATTCTACGTATTTATTTTTTTGGCTGCACTGGGTCTTCATTGCTGTGCACGGGCTTTCTCTAGTTGGCGGCTAGCGGGGGCTTCTCTTGGTTGCGGTGTGCGGGCTTCTCATCGCGGTGGCGTCTCTTGTTGCGGAGCATGCGCTCTAGGCGCGTGGGCTTCGGTCGTTGCGGCTCATGGGCTCTAGAATGCAGGCTCAGTCGTTGTGGCACATGGGCTTAGTTGCTCCACGGCATGTCGGATCTTCGCAGACCGGGGCTCGAACCCGTGTCCCCCGCATTGCATTGGCAGGCGGATTCTTAACCACGGCGCCACCAGGGAAGCCTAGGTGTTCTTATATAGAGTCTAAAAACAGAGGGCACTGAGCGAAGGTAGTGGTTACTGAAGGCTCAGGATCTAAATTCTACCTGTCTCTACACCACTTCCCAGCTGTCGATTTGACCCCATTTGTGAATGCCGACCTCATTCTTCAACTTTCTCTGCCGTTTGTATACTCACCTTGAAAACTTGTTTCTGTGATGCGTTGAGCAGACACAGGGTGGCAGGTTGCAGAGGTGGAAGCTGGTGGTCGGATATTTGTGGGCTGAATCTCCTTTAGTCCCATTCCCATTTCTGGTTGCACAGAGGCCCTACTCCCTGTGTATGGCACAGAGCCATAGGACTGCGGGCAGGAGCCAAGTTCTCCATACAGTAAAGACCCCAGTGTGCCTTGGTTGTAGTAATATACCTGGCTTCCTTCCTGGTAGGGAAGTGACAGGCGGCTATGCCCCTGATTTGGAATCTGAGATGGTGCTCCCTGAGCAAGCCTGGCAGAAAGTGATGGATATAGAGGGACCATGTTATTGGCGTCTGAAGTTTTATCATACTGGGCTGCCATAAACATGGAGGAAGCAGCTGGGTGCCGGTCAGTGAGTGCCAGAGTAAAGTCTCCGAGTGAAGAGGAATTCTTTTCAGTGCTTCCTGTGATGTCCCACTCAAGAACACCTGGATAGGAAGGAGCTGAAGTGGAGATCTGGCTGTGGTCAGTAACTCCAGATAACATAGTCGTGCTAGAATGTTGGTAAAGGTAGGCACTACCCATCCATGAGTGTCTGGAAAGGGGTACCAGTAGCCGATGCCGAACTGACGGCAGGGGCAGAGACTCTGGAGAAGTTGCAGACACTTCGTGTTAGGGAAGTTGCATTGCTCACCACGGGAAGAGAATGCTGCAGAGAACTTAAGAGTTCCAAGTAGAGATGGATTTTGGAAATTTTCTGTAAGAACAAGAGGGACATGAAAAACTCAGGGAGGTTGAGAAATTCTCACTACGTTTGAGGAACAGCATTATCTTAAGGTTCTTGCTCTCAGGACACCTGTACTATCAATCCTTCCTGAGAAACCCAAAATCAGACAGTTAATGATGGCTGTAAGGACTGAGCAGTTTTCCACTCTTCTGTATTAACTGCCTGTGCTCCCATCTTGGGCACAGATGGGCAGAAGAACCAAGTGGTATGGTTCAGACGTTGTTGTCTAGGCTGGAAGCAACCTTCTCCCTGCCCTGTCTTTCCCTTCAGCCTGCACTCGTATTGACTTCTATGCTATTTCCTAGACTGGAAGCATTTTAGAACTAGGAGGCCCTTAGAGAACTTCTATTTTCTCAGTCTCATTTCATGAGTAAGGAAACTGAGGCTCAGAGAGGTCGGGTTGACTTGTTCAAGTTCTCTCATTATGTTAGTGTCATTACCAGGTTTCAGAACCTAAGTATCCTGACTTCCTTGCCAGGACTCCACTCTGAGCATGATAGTGCCAGAAAGCAGGAGAAATAGAACTTATAATATAAGCATTTTTTTTGTCCATTAGAAAACAGTACGGCCATTACCATTGTCATCTTCAGTGTCTCCCTTTGCTTGTGCAGTTCCCACGCTATTACCTAGAGTTGACGTATAGCTCAGTCCAACTGGTGAACTGAAAGAGTCATTTTTGCCCTCTTCAAGCCTGGTTTCTCATCCTACCTCAAAATGATTACCCGAAAGTGGATTTCTTAAGTGCTTTTGGAAAGAGAAAAGTTATCTGATTACTTCAGATTACTCATCTATAAAGTGGTTATAACACCACCACCAATAATAATAGCAGTAATAATTAATAGATGAATAAGCTGATCTATTGCGTATGATTTATATGGAGGAAGATACAATAAGTTCTAGAAAGACAAAGAAAAATCATGAAAAACATGTTACGTAACGAAAAAGAAATCCATAGATATTAATGAAAACTGGGGTATGTGGGCAAGTATCAAAGCCTAATGAATTTACTAACAAATGACATTCTGTACCATACATGCAATATTATGAAAGTGAATTTTGCCCACTCTATTTTAGTGAATACTATTAACCAAAAAACACGATGGAGGTGATAGAGGTGAATGAATTCCTAGCCAATGCATACAGACAGAGACGATAAATCAGTAAAAAATGCATAACAAGCAACAGAATGCAACAAATGTGAATGTATAGGTAGCCACAACATATATAGACAAGTATTTCAATGAAAACCGGTACAAAGCAGACAGCAAAATAGTAAGTGTAAAAGAGTTTCATTATTGTGCTCATTCATATTTTTACCCAGCAAGTAACAGGTATTAAACCTAGGAGAAATATATCTGTCCATGAATATAACTCATATAATAAGCAGAAAGGAAGCTTAAAAAGTATCAAGAAGGTTTTTGTATTTATCCTAGAACTTAGAATCATCTTCCACATCCAAGAAGATGACATCCCAAGACCTCAAAAAACCATCATCCCTAGAATCCAATTAAAAAAAATTTTCAAATGTAAGAAAATCCAAAGGACTCCACAATATTGTTTTAGATAAATGTGGATGTTTGTGTTTTCTTTTTTTCTTTTGCCGCGCCGCGTGGCCCTGGCCGTGAAAGCACCGAGTCCTAAGCGCTGGACCGCCAGGGAATTCCCTAAATGGGGAATTAGAGATGTGGGGCTTGACTTTTTCTTTTTCTTCTTCGGTAGCTAAGATCTACAAGCGAACGATGGCTGTTGATCAATGTGCTCTCTGTGTTAGGAAGGAAATAACTGTAAAAATGAAAAGCAACCTTGCCTTAGAAGCTACATATCACACAAAGGAAATAGTCCTTCTGATTCAACGTAGAAGATATCATTTAAAATGTTTAATTGGTCAAATGTCTACCTAGTTTAAAAATTAGAAAGAATAGAACACTGAAAAGCAGCCCCCTAGATAACCACTTTGGTTTCTGGTTTCTAGGAAGCATCATTTCTAAAACATACTTCTAAAATGTTTCTATTCCAAACTGTCAAGTGCCAGCTGTATTCAGAGAGGCAATAAAAGAAAGAAAACGGAGTATGACTTTTCTGATAGGCTGCCTTTCCTGGTGATCCCCTGTTCTGGCCTTACTTTCCTTCTTAGTCTGTTAATGTAAGGATTTGCTACCATCAGCTTTGTTTTGCCCTGCTCTGAGCAGATTTCCCTCTGTGCTGTTTCTGCTTTAATTTAAAATCTTTGGCTCCCATCAACATTCCATGGCAAACTGCCTCTTTCTTGAGAGCTCCTCTATGCTTTCCCTCTTCATTCTTATATTTTTTTCCCATCTCTTGGTTCCTGTTGGCCTGTGCTAATGAAAACAATCCTAAACTTGCTTACGTTTGACTCTGTGCCTCCCTATATAGCCCAGTACTCTCCATCCTCTCTCCCTATTCTCTCTTTTCAACTAGTCGAAATACTAGTGGAGGGAGACCATTGGAGATGAAACATCTTGGTATATATATCGCTAGTTTTCTGTGTCACCTGGCTTTTCTATGTTTCTGTTGAAACACTCTTTTGAGAAGTCTCTGATTTCATTTTCTACATGGGTACCCTTTAAGGCTCAATATTGGAAAAGAAGGGGATCAGAGTGATCAACCCAATGTGGTATCCTAACGTAACAGATAAGGAAAGCAGCAGGCTTTGTGAGGCAGTCAGTGATTTGTCCAAAGTCACACAGACAGTAAACGTCAAAGTCAAAACTGAAATTAGGTCTCCAGACTTGTAGTTCAATACTTTCCCTCATTATTCCACGCTATTTTGAATCTCCTCCTCAATTTAGGGGCAAAAGAAATCGAACGCAAAACTTTCCAAAGTTTCTTTTCTTACCTGACATGGTCAGAGAAGAGGAGACATCAACTGCAGGTACAAGGGATGAGGAGACAACACTAGAGGATGTCTGAGTGGCTGCAGCTGAACGGCGCACGTGTCCAGTACAAAGGTCACTGGTTACTGGTCCAAACGGCTCCACGGAAACCCCAAGACCTCTACCAAGTGGTAGTAGGTTTGGTAGGAGAGTGATGTCACAAAGCAGGCAGTTGAAAGGTATGAGCTAGCCAATAGGGAGGTCCGATCCCCAACAGGAGGGCGGGCTTGGGTGAAGAGAGCGTAGGAGAGCTAAAACAACCCCTCAATTTCTGAGCTCTGGGGAGGAAATCCTAGAAGACAGATTTACCTCCCCCAGGCTCTTCCATTAGGGAAATCATTGCAACATTTCTTACAGACGTTCATTAATATAATTAACTAACAGTTACTTATATTCTACAGAGTATTCTATTTTATGTATCATATACTTAGAGCTATATAGATCTTATTTAACTAGTATCCTTAGGAAGGAAAGAGCCATGTAGTTTGAACTATTACAGTTGTAACTTGGTTAAAGAGCAGGGTGAAGTTTGTTGAGTGTACCCTGTGGAGAATGTTGTGGTCCAAGGCTCTTCTCTTTTAGTTTCTTCTCCTTGACTCCTACCTTCCTTGGGCTGGGCTAGGCTGGGGGCCAGGTTGGACTTGCGACTTAACATTTCTCTTCCGCTTTCTTTTTTTTTTTTTTTCTTCCATTATGGGCATTGCTTCTAGGACAAGCCTTGGTCTTGCATTGGATGTTCCTTCCTGTCAACTTCCAGCAGCAGGAGTCTTCTTTTCAGTGCTTGATGCTTCACGAAATAGACTCTGCCCATTGGCAGCAAATACCAGAGAGCCAGGAGACAGAGCTGGTTGCAGACCTTTCCTCTTCCAGCCTTTGGTTGCAATTGTTTTGCCCATGATTTGCTAGCTCTAGTTCCTTGGGCCACACAGGTATCCTGCCATCCAGCTCTTTTTATATGTGAGAGACATTCTGAACACTGTCCCTCTTTCTTTGCACAGAAGTATATACAGTGTGGCAGTTACCGTAATCTCCTCCCCCTTGCAAACAGCCCCTCTAGAATCTCGGACCTCTAGGACTCTCTGTCTTGCATGCTTGGGTGCAAGGCCAAGCACAATGAAGAGGAGAATAATTAGAGAAAGAGGAGGACATTGGTGGAGAACTGGGAGCAGGTAAGGTGAAAGGGCACCGGAGAAAAGAGATGCATGTAGGTTTTTTGGTTTCTGTGGGAAACAAGTTGACACACTTGGGCCTCATTTTGTATTAACAGAACAGAGAGTTGTAGATATAAGTAGCTAGATCGTGCAGCAACTGCCATGAAGTCTGTACACTGAAGAGAACAGTCTCACATCTAGTTTTCATTTTGTTTTATGTCATATTACCTTATTTATAGCATTCACTGGTATGTTTGTAGAACGCAGATGTTTTCAAATGCTCTGGTTTTGTCTACATGGTTATTTCCTTGTCCTATTTGTAAGGAATCCAACATTGTAAGACATATTGCATGTTTTTCTCTTGACGATTGTTTACCTTGAAGCGTCATGAGCTACCTTGAGCTGTTGGATTTTGTGGAGAAACTTTAAAAAGGGTCTGTGAAAAAGGCATTGTGGTGAGTCGCATTATGCACCCGAGCGTAAGGAGCAGATATCTGCCACCAGCCCAGCTTGGCCTGGATTGCCTCTGTGTTAGTTCCCCTGGTTAGTGCTTTTCTCCCTAACCACTCTTGTGACTGTGATAATGTGAGTTAAGGGCTGAGTTGCTAGTGATTTATGTGTGAGGTAGGCTGGTTTGAGGGAGGAAATCTATGGACCTAGTCATTTTCCTTGGTGGTAAGCTTTCAGGGGTGCAAAGATCGATCTTCCTGGGGACTTTTCTGGTACCAGGAAGATATCGCATAGATGGGACCTCCAAAGACACACATTTAATTTTTAGGCCTGTTGTTCCTATTATGAGATGTGAGTTTCTTCACTGATGGGGATGCTGCTTATCTGAGAAGAAACTGTGAAAGGTGGTGTAGTATAGAGGTGTGGCTTAAGCTTTTAAGTTTTCTTCAAGGTTTTTCCCCTAAGCTTCATACTTCAGACGGCCTACTTACATGAGACTAGTATGTGATGTCAGGCTAACAACTTCCTAAATACCTGCAAGCCAGATCAGTGTCTCTTTTCTCTATATTCCCATGGAAATCAAGGGTCCCGCCGAATTTTCCATCGAAACAGTTGATTTGTGCTGTCTCTAGGAATTCTAAAGGGCGTACCGTTGCTTCCTAACCGGTGTCATTTGGGAGATCCCCCTCTGTACGTTCAAATGATTAATTTTGAGACTCTGCTCATGTGTGCAGTAAACCCTTTAATTCCCTAAGACCTTCCTTTCCTCCATCTCATACCCCATTAAGCCCGCCTCAGTTTATCTCCTGAATTTCTTTGGAATCTGTCAGCTCTCCCTCAACATCCTAATACTGAACTTGCCTGTCTGTTGCGATTAGGTCCTAACTAGTGTCCATATATCTTGTTTCCCTCCAATCCATTCTTCACACAAGAAAGCTTCAAAGCAAGTTGGAACATTGCTCATAAACATCGCTCACAAACATTGTTTTGAGAATAGAAAACACACTGGTGGCCTTTAAGACTCTGCGTGCTCTAGAATCCTCTCTGCTTCTCTAGCCCCATCTTGTGCCACGTTTGCCCTCACTTTCTATGCTTCAGATACACTGAATTAACCTTAGTTCTCACTCATCTGACAGAAGTCAGTTGAGAAATTATTTTTCACTGTGATTCCTAGCATTAAGGAATTTGATGATCAGGTTTTGTATGAGGACTAAAACTAAACTGGGAAGTGGAAGAATTGCGTTTCAACTGTTTCAGTCAACACGCATGTATTAATGATACCTAAGTATTGAACACCGGGCTAGGTTTCATGAGGGATACAGAAGTTCTGGCCATCTCTGGTTTTGGGTATCCCTTATTTGTTGAGACCTTTGCGTTGTTTGGTTGCCTTTTGTCTGTTTTCCAGATGGGAAAACAGGAACAAGGGAAGTATAGGTTATTACTAGGTGGGGTTGAACAAGTGGAGCAGCAAACTGCAAAGCAGAAAGAAGAGGGACGTACTATAGAGGGATGTGATTTCCATTTTCAAGGCGCCTGCGTCCTGTGCAGGGAGACAGCCTAACATAAAATGTGCCTAACAAAAGATCTATTGACTTCTTACTAAAAATCTCCAGTTCATATAACCCAGGGGTTTATACCTTCTCCTTTAAAAGTTCTATTCCTGGGACTTCCCTGGTGGTCCAGTGGTGAAGACTCTGCGCTTCCAATGCAGCAGGCGTGGGTTCAATCCCTGGTTGGGGAGCTAAGATCCCACATGCTGCGCAGCCAAAGAAATTTTTTTCAAAAGTTATACTCCTGTGTTGTTGAATTTAGTGGTTTAGATTTTGTTTGAATGTTAAGAAGATTTCAGTTTATTTACCAGGAACAAACAAAACATAATGTAAAAATAGTTTCCCAGAAACGATTTCCATCGTTCTCTTCTTCCCTTTCTCCCGCAGACTGACTGGTGTTTCATCTTGACAAGTTCTCTGAAGTTCTCTGTCATTCCATAGGAAAGCGGTCTGGCTTGGAGGTTGCAATCCCAGGGAATTTTTCATCAGCGGGGAAGTCTCCATCACTACAGAGGAATCAAGGTTGAAGTCAGTCCCGGCTAAGTGAGATGCTCCCCCTAAACACCAACACAGCAGTCGTGTACCTTTCAAGGGGTTCAGGGGCAAGATGGGCAAGGCATTTCTACTAACTCTTCTTAAGGATCATGGACAGTGTGCCCTATGCTACGAGGTAAGCGGTGACTGTTGTAATTCTTACTGGTGATCATTTCATGTCACTGATCCTTGGCTCTCTTTGTATCTCATAGGACTGTTGTTAAGTCCAATACAAAATGAGTCTTCTTTTTAAAAAACTGAAATGTTTTACAAAGCCTAGCATTCTCATAGAGAGTCCTTTGAATTCTCCCCACTTTCCCGAGAGGCTAAGAACACTTCACACCATGAACTAGGAGAGGGGGTAGAGCCCTTTCTGATGAAATATAGAAACAAAGACAGAGTCTTAGCCTGCTTGCTCTCTGGACAGGATCTCGGACCACAAGGTCTTAAATCCTGGTATAAATGACGGAAGTGAGGACAGTTCAACTGGCACTCTCATAACAAGAGTTCTGAAACACCTTCCAAAGAGACTGTAGCGGTAGACGAGGGAAGGGAGTGCTACAGTGTGGTAGTACAGGGGGAATGCTCGGCTACAGCAGTGAAAAATGTGGTACCTATTGGTGTGCTCTCGGGGTTCTTGTACATGTAGCATAGATGACCTTTACAGTGTCCCTCCCACCTTCCCACCTGCATTAGGTGTTCTGTTTTTTTGTTTGTTTGTTTGTTTTTAATTTACGTTTATTGATTGATTGATTGATTGAACTTATTTATTCTACGTATTTATTTTTTTGGCTGCACTGGGTCCTCATTGCTGTGCACGGGCTTTCTCTAGTTGCGGCTAGCGGGGTCTACTCTTGGTTGCGGTGTGCGGGCTTCTCATCGCGGTGGCCTCTCTTGTTGCGGAGCATGGGCTGTAGGCGCGTGGGCTTCGGTAGTTGCGGCTCACGGGCTCTGGAATGCAGGCTCAGTCGTTGTGGCACATGCGCTTAGTTGCAGCACGGCATGTGGGATCTTCGCAGACCGGGGCTCGAAGCCGTGTCCCCTGCATTGGCAGGCGCCACCAGGGAAGCCCTAGCTGTTCTTACATAGAGTCTAAAAACAGAGAGCACTGAGAGAAGGTAGTGATTATTAAAGGCTCAGGATCTAAATTCTACCTGTCTCTACACCCCTTCCCAGCTGTCGATTTGACCCCGTTTGTGAATGCCGACCTCATTCTTCAACTTGCTCTGCCGTTTGTATACTCACCTTGAAAACTTGTTTCTGTGATGCGTTGAGCAGACACAGGGTGGCAGATTGCAGAGGTGGAAGCTGGTGGTCGGATATTTGCGGGCTGAATCTCCTTCAGTCCCATTCCCATTTCTGGTTGCGCAGAGGCCCTACTTCCTGTGTATGACGCGGAGCCATAGGATTGCGGGCAGGAGCCAAGTTCTCCATACAGTGAAGACCCCAGTGTGCCTTGGTTATAGTAATATACCTGGCTTCCTTCCTGGTAGGGAAGTGACAGGCGGCTATGCCCCTGATTTGGAATCTGAGATGGTGCTCCCTGAGCAAGCCTGGCAGAAAGTGATGGATATAGAGGGACCATGTTATTGGCGTCTGAAGTTTTATCATACTGGGCTGCCATAAACATGGAGGAAGCAGCTGGGTGCCGGTCAGTGAGTGCCAGAGTAAAGTCTCCGAGTGAAGAGGAATTCTTTTCAGTGCTTCCTGTGATGTCCCACTCAAGAACACCTGGATAGGAAGGAGCTGAAGTGGAGATCTGGCTGTGGTCAGTAACTCCAGATAACATAGTCGTGCTGGAATGTTGGTAAAGGTAGGCACTACCCATGAGTGTCTGGAAAGAGGTACCGGTAGCCGATGCCGAACTGACGGCAGGGGCAGAGACTCTGGAGAAGTTGCAGACACTTCGTGTTAGGGAAGTTGCATTGCTCACCACAGGAAGAGAATGCTGCAGAGAATTTAGAGTTCCAAGTAGAGATGGATTTTGGAAATTTTCTGTAAGAACAAGAGGGTCATGAAAAACTCAGGGAGGTTGAGAAATTCTCACTACGTTTGAGGAACAGCATTATCTTAAGGTTCTTGCTCTCAGGACACCTCTACTATCGACCCTTCCTGAGAAACCCAAAATCAGACAGTTAATGATGGCTGTAAGGACTGAGCAGTTTTCCACTCTTCTGTATTAACTGCCTGTGCTCCCATCTTGGGCACAGATGGGCAGAAGAGCCAAGTGGTATGGTTCAGACATTGTTCTCTAGGCTGGAAGCAACCTTCTCCCTGCCCTGTCTTTCCCTTCAGCCTGCACTCGTATTGACTTCTATGCTATTTCCTAGACTGGAAGCATTTTAGAACTAGGAGGCCCTTAGAGAACTTTCTCTTTTTTCAGTCTCATTTCACGAGTAAGGAAACTGAGGCTCAGAGAGGTCGGGTTGACTTGTTCAGGTTCTCTCATTATGTTAGTGTCATTACCAGGTTTCAGAACCTAAGTATCCTGACTTCCTTGCCAGGACTCCACTCTGAGCATGATAGTGCCAGAAAGCAGGAGAAATAGAACTTATAATATAAGCATTTTTTTTGTCCATTAGAAAACAGTACGGCCATTACCATTGTCATCTTCAGTGTCTCCCTTTGCTTGTGCAGTTCCCACGCTATTACCTAGAGTTGACGTATAGCTCAGTCCAATTGGTGAACTGAAAGAGTCATGTTTGCCCTCTTCAAGCCTGGTTTCTCATCCTACCTCAAAATGATTACCCGAAAGTGGATTTCTTAAGTGCTTTTGGAAAGAGAAAAGTTATCTGATTACTTCAGATTACTCATCTATAAAGTGGTTATAACACCACCACCAATAATAATAGCAGTAATAATTAATAGATGAATAAGCTGATCTATTGCGTATGATTTATATGGAGGAAGATACAATAAGTTCTAGAAAGACAAAGAAAAATCATGAAAAACATGTTACGTAACGAAAAAGAAATCCATAGATATTAATGAAAACTGGGGTATGTGGGCAAGTATCAAAGCCTAATGAATTTACTAACAAATGACATTCTGTACCATACATGCAATATTATGAAAGTGAATTTTGCCCACTCTATTTTAGTGAATACTATTAACCAAAAAACACGATGGAGGTGATAGAGGTGAATGAATTCCTAGCCAATGCATACAGACAGAGACGATAAATCAGTAAAAAATGCACAACAAGCAACAGAATGCAACAAATGTGAATGTATAGGTAGCCACAACATATATAGACAAGTATTTCAATGAAAACCGGTACAAAGCAGACAGCAAAATAGTAAGTGTAAAAGAGTTTCATTATTGTGCTCATTCATATTTTTACCCAGCAAGTAACAGGTATTAAGCCTAGGAGAAATATATCTTTCCATGAATATAACTCATATAATAAGCAGAAAGGAAGCTTAAAAAGTATCAAGAAGGTTTTTGTATTTATCCTAGAACTTAGAATCATCTTCCACATCCAAGAAGATGACATCCCAAGACCTCAAAAAACCATCATCCCTAGAATCCAATTAAAAAAGATTTTCAAATGTAAGAAAATCCAAAGGACTCCACAACATTGTTTTAGATAAACGTGGATGTTTGTGTTTTCTTTTTTTCTTTTGCCGCGCCGCGTGGCCCTGGCCGTGAAAGCACCGAGTCCTAAGCGCTGGACCGCCAGGGAATTCCCTAAATGGGGAATTAGAGATGTGGGGGCTTGACTTTTTCTTTTTCTTCTCCGGTAGCTAAGATCTACAAGCGAACGATGGCTGTTGATCAATGTGCTCTCTGTGTTAGGAAGGAAATAACTGTAAAAATTGAAAAGCAACCTTGCCTTAGAAGCTACATATCACACAAAGGAAATAGTCCTTCTGATTCAATGTAGAAGATATCATTTAAAATGTTTAATTGGTCAAATGTCTACCTAGTTTAAAAATTAGAAAGAATAGAACACTGAAAAGCAGCCCCCTAGATAACCACTTTGGTTTCTGGTTTCTAGGAAGCATCATTTCTAAAACATACTTCTAAAATGTTTCTATTCCAAACTGTCAAGTGCCAGCTGTATTCAGAGAGGCAATAAAAGAAAGAAAACGGAGTATGACTTTTCTGATAGGCTGCCCTTCCTGGTGATCCCCTGTTCTGGCCTTACTTTCCTTCTTAGTCTGTTAATGTAAGGATTTGCTACCATCAGCTTTGTTTTGCCCTGCTCTGAGCAGATTTCCCTCTGTGCTGTTTCTGCTTTAATTTAAAATCTTTGGCTCCCATCAACATTCCATGGCAAACTGCCTCTTTCTTGAGAGCTCCTCTATGCTTTCCCTCTTCATTCTTATATTTTTTTCCCATCTCTTGGTTCCTGTTGGCCTGTGCTAATGAAAACAATCCTAAACTTGCTTACGTTTGACTCTGTGCCTCCCTATATAGCCCAGTACTCTCCATCCTCTCTCCCTATTCTCTCTTTTCAACTAGTCGAAATACTAGTGGAGGGAGACCATTGGAGATGAAACATCTTGGTATATATCGCTAGTTTTCTGTGTCACCTGGCTTTTCTATGTTTCTGTTGAAACACTCTTTTGAGAAGTCTCTGATTTCATTTTCTACATGGGTACCCTTTAAGGCTCAATATTGGAAAAGAAGGGGATCAGAGTGATCAACCCAATGTGGTATCCTAACGTAACAGATAAGGAAAGCAGCAGGCTTTGTGAGGCAGTCAGTGATTTGTCCAAAGTCACACAGACAGTAAACGTCAAAGTCAAAACTGAAATTAGGTCTCCAGACTTGTAGTTCAATACTTTCCCTCATTATTCCACGCTATTTTGAATCTCCTCCTCAATTTAGGGGCACAAGAAATCGAACGCAAAACTTTCCAAAGTTTCTTTTCTTACCTGACATGGTCAGAGAAGAGGAGACATCAACTGCAGGTACAAGGGATGAGGAGACAACACTAGAGGATGTCTGAGTGGCTGCAGCTGAACGGCGCACGTGTCCAGTACAAAGGTCACTGGTTACTGGTCCAAACGGCTCCACGGAAACCCCAAGACCTCTACCAAGTGGTAGTAGGTTTGGTAGGAGAGTGATGTCACAAAGCAGGCAGTTGAAAGGTATGAGCTAGCCAATAGGGAGGTCCGATCCCCAACAGGAGGGCGGGCTTGGGTGAAGAGAGCGTAGGAGAGCTAAAACAACCCCTCAATTTCTGAGCTCTGGGGAGGAAATCCTAGAAGACAGATTTACCTCCCCCAGGCTCTTCCATTAGGGAAATCATTGCAACATTTCTTACAGACGTTCATTAATATAATTAACTAACAGTTACTTATATTCTACAGAGTATTCTATTTTATGTATCATATACTTAGAGCTATATAGATCTTATTTAACTAGTATCCTTAGGAAGGAAAGAGCCATGTAGTTTGAACTATTACAGTTGTAACTTGGTTAAAGAGCAGGGTGAAGTTTGTTGAGTGTACCCTGTGGAGAATGTTGTGGTCCAAGGCTCTTCTCTTTTAGTTTCTTCTCCTTGACTCCTACCTTCCTTGGGCTGGGCTAGGCTGGGGGCCAGGTTGGACTTGCGACTTAACATTTCTCTTCCGCTTTCTTTTTTTTTTTTTTTCTTCCATTATGGGCATTGCTTCTAGGACAAGCCTTGATCTTGCATTGGATGTTCCTTCCTGTCAACTTCCAGCAGCAGGAGTCTTCTTTTCAGTGCTTGATGCTTCACGAAATAGACTCTGCCCATTGGCAGCAAATACCAGAGAGCTAGGAGACAGAGCTGGTTGCAGACCTTTCCTCTTCCAGCCTTTGGTTGCAATTGTTTTGCCCATGATTTGCTAGCTCTAGTTCCTTGGGCCACACAGGTATCCTGCCATCCAGCTCTTTTTATATGTGAGAGACATTCTGAACACTGTCCCTCTTTCTTTGCACAGAAGTATATACAGTGTGGCAGTTACCGTAATCTCCTCCCCCTTGCAAACAGCCCCTCTAGAATCTCGGACCTCTAGGACTCTCTGTCTTGCATGCTTGGGTGCAAGGCCAAGCACAATGAAGAGGAGAATAATTAGAGAAAGAGGAGGACATTGGTGGAGAACTGGGAGCAGGTAAGGTGAAAGGGCACCGGAGAAAAGAGATGCATGTAGGTTTTTTGGTTTCTGTGGGAAACAAGTTGACACACTTGGGCCTCATTTTGTATTAACAGAACAGAGAGTTGTAGATATAAGTAGCTAGATCGTGCAGCAACTGCCATGAAGTCTGTACACTGAAGAGAACAGTCTCACATCTAGTTTTCATTTTGTTTTATGTCATATTACCTTATTTATAGCATTCACTGGTATGTTTGTAGAACGCAGATGTTTTCAAATGCTCTGGTTTTGTCTACATGGTTATTTCCTTGTCCTATTTGTAAGGAATCCAACATTGTAAGACATATTGCATGTTTTTCTCTTGACGATTGTTTACCTTGAAGCGTCATGAGCTAACTTGAGCTGTTGGATTTTGTGGAGAAACTTTAAAAAGGGTCTGTGAAAAAGGCATTGTGGTGAGTCGCATTATGCACCCGAGCGTAAGGAGCAGATATCTGCCACCAGCCCAGCTTGGCCTGGATTGCCTCTGTGTTAGTTCCCCTGGTTAGTGCTTTTCTCCCTAACCACTCTTGTGACTGTGATAATGTGAGTTAAGGGCTGAGTTGCTAGTGATTTATGTGTGAGGTAGGCTGGTTTGAGGGAGGAAATCTATGGACCTAGTCATTTTCCTTGGTGGTAAGCTTTCAGGGGTGCAAAGATCGATCTTCCTGGGGACTTTTTTGGTACCAGGAAGATATCGCATAGATGGGACCTCCAAAGACACACATTTAATTTTTAGGCCTGTTGTTCCTATTATGGGATGTGAGTTTCTTCACTGATGGGGATGCTGCTTATCTGAGAAGAAACTGTGAAAGGTGGTGTAGTATAGAGGTGTGGCTTAAGCTTTTAAGTTTTCTTCAAGGTTTTTCCCCTAAGCTTCATACTTCAGACGGCCTACTTACATGAGACTAGTATGTGATGTCAGGCTAACAACTTCCTAAATACCTGCAAGCCAGATCAGTGTCTCTTTTCTCTATATTCCCATGGAAATCAAGGGTCCCGCCGAATTTTCCATCGAAACAGTTGATTTGTGCTGTCTCTAGGAATTCTACAGGGCGTACCGTTGCTTCCTAACCGGTGTCATTTGGGAGATCGATCCCCCTCTGTACGTTCAAATGATTAATTTTGAGACTCTGCTCATGTGTGCAGTAAACCCTTTAATTCCCTAAGACCTTCCTTTCCTCCATCTCATACCCCATGAAGCCCGCTTCAGTTTATCTCCTGAATTTCTTTGGAATCTGTCAGCTCTCCCTCAACATCCTAATACTGAACTTGCCTGTCTGTTGCGATTAGGTCCTAACTAGTGTCCATATATCTTGTTTCCCTCCAATCCATTCTTCACACAAGAAAGCTTCAAAGCAAGTTGGAACATTGCTCATAAACATCGCTCACAAACATTGTTTTGAGAATAGAAAACACACTGGTGGCCTTTAAGACTCTGCGTGCTCTAGAATCCTCTCTGCTTCTCTAGCCCCATCTTGTGCCACGTTTGCCCTCACTTTCTATGCTTCAGATACACTGAATTAACCTTAGTTCTCACTCATCTGACAGAAGTCAGTTGAGAAATTATTTTTCACTGTGATTCCTAGCATTAAGGAATTTGATGATCAGGTTTTGTATGAGGACTAAAACTAAACTGGGAAGTGGAAGAATTGCGTTTCAACTGTTTCAGTCAACACGCATGTATTAATGATACCTAAGTATTGAACACCGGGCTAGGTTTCATGAGGGATACAGAAGTTCTGGCCATCTCTGGTTTTGGGTATCCCTTATTTGTTGAGACCTTTGCGTTGTTTGGTTGCCTTTTGTCTGTTTTCCAGATGGGAAAACAGGAACAAGGGAAGTATAGGTTATTACTAGGTGGGGTTGAACAAGTGGAGCAGCAAACTGCAAAGCAGAAAGAAGAGGGACGTACTATAGAGGGATGTGATTTCCATTTTCAAGGCGCCTGCGTCCTGTGCAGGGAGACAGCCTAACATAAAATGTGCCTAACAAAAGATCTATTGACTTCTTACTAAAAATCTCCAGTTCATATAACCCAGGGGTTTATACCTTCTCCTTTAAAAGTTCTATTCCTGGGACTTCCCTGGTGGTCCAGTGGTGAAGACTCTGCGCTTCCAATGCAGCAGGCGTGGGTTCAATCCCTGGTTGGGGAGCTAAGATCCCACATGCTGCGCAGCCAAAGAAATTTTTTTCAAAAGTTATACTCCTGTGTTGTTGAATTTAGTGGTTTAGATTTTGTTTGAATGTTAAGAAGATTTCAGTTTATTTACCAGGAACAAACAAAACATAATGTAAAAATAGTTTCCCAGAAACGATTTCCATCGTTCTCTTCTTCCCTTTCTCCCGCAGACCGGTGTTTCATCTTGACAAGTTCTCTGAAGTTCTCTGTCATTCCATAGGAAAGCGGTCTGGCTTGGAGGTTGCAATCCCAGGGAATTTTTCATCAGCGGGGAAGTCTCCATCACTACAGAGGAATCAAGGGAGAAGTCAGTCCCGGGTAAGTGAGATGCTCCCCCTAAACACCAACACAGCAGTCGTGTACCTTTCAAGGGGTTCAGGGGCAAGATGGGCAAGGCATTTCTACTAACTCTTCTTAAGGATCATGGACAGTGTGCCCTATGCTACGAGGTAAGCGGTGACTGTTGTAATTCTTACTGGTGATCATTTCATGTCACTGATCCTTGGCTCTCTTTGTATCTCGTAGGACTGTTGTTAAGTCCAATACAAAATGAGTCTTCTTTTTAAAAAACTGAAATGTTTTACAAAGCCTAGCATTCTCATAGAGAGTCCTTTGAATTCTCCCCACTTTCCCGAGAGGCTAAGAACACTTCACACCATGAACTAGGAGAGGGGGTAGAGCCCTTTCTGATGAAATATAGAAACAAAGACAGAGTCTTAGCCTGCTTGCTCTCTGGACAGGATCTCGGACCACAAGGTCTTAAATCCTGGTATAAATGACGGAAGTGAGGACAGTTCAACTGGCACTCTCATAACAAGAGTTCTGAAACACCTTCCAAAGAGAATGTAGCAGTAGACGAGGGAAGGGAGTGCTACAGTGTGGTAGTACAGGGGGAATGCTCGGCTACAGCAGTGAAAAATGTGGTACCTATTGGTGTGCTCTCGGGGTTCTTGTACATGTAGCATAGATGACCTTTACAGTGTCCCTCCCACCTTCCCACCTGCATTAGGTGTTCTGTTTTTTTGTTTGTTTGTTTGTTTTTAATTTACGTTGATTGATTGATTGATTGATTGAACTTATTTATTCTACGTATTTATTTTTTTGGCTGCACTGGGTCCTCATTGCTGTGCACGGGCTTTCTCTAGTTGCGGCTAGCGGGGTCTACTCTTGGTTGCGGTGTGCGGGCTTCTCATCGCGGTGGCCTCTCTTGTTGCGGAGCATGGGCTGTAGGCGCGTGGGCTTCGGTAGTTGCGGCTCACGGGCTCTGGAATGCAGGCTCAGTCGTTGTGGCACATGCGCTTAGTTGCTGCACGGCATGTGGGATCTTCGCAGACCGGGGCTCGAAGCCGTGTCCCCTGCATTGGCAGGCGCCACCAGGGAAGCCCTAGCTGTTCTTACATAGAGTCTAAAAACAGAGAGCACTGAGAGAAGGTAGTGGTTATTAAAGGCTCAGGATCTAAATTCTACCTGTCTCTACACCCCTTCCCAGCTGTCGATTTGACCCCGTTTGTGAATGCCGACCTCATTCTTCAACTTGCTCTGCCGTTTGTATACTCACCTTGAAAACTTGTTTCTGTGATGCGTTGAGCAGACACAGGGTGGCAGATTGCAGAGGTGGAAGCTGGTGGTCGGATATTTGTGGGCTGAATCTCCTTCAGTCCCATTCCCATTTCTGGTTGCGCAGAGGCCCTACTTCCTGTGTATGACGCGGAGCCATAGGATTGCGGGCAGGAGCCAAGTTCTCCATACAGTGAAGACCCCAGTGTGCCTTGGTTATAGTAATATACCTGGCTTCCTTCCTGGTAGGGAAGTGACAGGCGGCTATGCCCCTGATTTGGAATCTGAGATGGTGCTCCCTGAGCAAGCCTGGCAGAAAGTGATGGATATAGAGGGACCATGTTATTGGCGTCTGAAGTTTTATCATACTGGGCTGCCATAAACATGGAGGAAGCAGCTGGGTGCCGGTCAGTGAGTGCCAGAGTAAAGTCTCCGAGTGAAGAGGAATTCTTTTCAGTGCTTCCTGTGATGTCCCACTCAAGAACACCTGGATAGGAAGGAGCTGAAGTGGAGATCTGGCTGTGGTCAGTAACTCCAGATAACATAGTCGTGCTAGAATGTTGGTAAAGGTAGGCACTACCCATGAGTGTCTGGAAAGAGGTACCGGTAGCCGATGCCGAACTGACGGCAGGGGCAGAGACTCTGGAGAAGTTGCAGACACTTCGTGTTAGGGAAGTTGCATTGCTCACCTCGGGAAGAGAATGCTGCAGAGAACTTAAGAGTTCCAAGTAGAGATGGATTTTGGAAATTTTCTGTAAGAACAAGAGGGACATGAAAAACTCAGGGAGGTTGAGAAATTCTCACTACGTTTGAGGAACAGCATTATCTTAAGGTTCTTGCTCTCAGGACACCTGTACTATCGATCCTTCCTGAGAAACCCAAAATCAGACAGTTAATGATGGCTGTAAGGACTGAGCAGTTTTCCACTCTTCTGTATTAACTGCCTGTGCTCCCATCTTGGGCACAGATGGGCAGAAGAACCAAGTGGTATGGTTCAGACGTTGTTGTCTAGGCTGGAAGCAACCTTCTCCCTGCCCTGTCTTTCCCTTCAGCCTGCACTCGTATTGACTTCTATGCTATTTCCTAGACTGGAAGCATTTTAGAACTAGGAGGCCCTTAGAGAACTTCTATTTTCTCAGTCTCATTTCATGAGTAAGGAAACTGAGGCTCAGAGAGGTCGGGTTGACTTGTTCAAGTTCTCTCATTATGTTAGTATCATTACCAGGTTTCAGAACCTAAGTATCCTGACTTCCTTGCCAGGACTCCACTCTGAGCATGATACTGCCAGAAAGCAGGAGAAATAGAACTTATAATATAGGCATTTTTTTTGTCCATTAGAAAACAGTACGGCTATTACCATTGTCATCTTCAGTGTCTCCCTTTGCTTGTGCAGTTCCCACGCTATTACCTAGAGTTGACGTATAGCTCAGTCCAACTGGTGAATTTTAAGAGTCCTTTTTGCCCTCTTCAAGCCTGGTTTCTCATCCTACCTCAAAATGATTGCCCGAAAGTGGATTTCTTAAGTGCTTTTGGAAAGAGAAAAGTTACCTGATTACTTCAGATTACTCATCTATAAAGTGGTTATAACACCACCACCAATAATAATAGCAGTAATAATTAATAGATGAATAAGCTGACCTATTGCGTATGATTTATATGGAGGAAGATACAATAAGTTCTAGAAAGACAAAGAAAAATCATGACAAACATATTACGTAACGAAAAAGAGATCCATAGATATTAATGAAAACTGGGGTATGTGGCAAGTATCAAAGCATAATGAATTTACTAAGAAATGACATTCTGTACCATCCATGCAATATTATGAAAGTGAATTTTGCCCACTCTATTTTAGTGAATACTATTAACCAAAAAACACGATAGAGGTGATAGAGGTGAATGAATTCCTAGCCAGTGCATACAGACAGAGAAGGTATATCAGTAAAAACTGCATGACAAGCAACAGAATGCAATAAATGTGAATGTATAGGTAGCCACAACATATATAGACAAGTATTTCAATGAAAACTGGTACGAAGCAGACAGCAAAATAATAAGTGTAAAAGAGTTTCATTATTGTGCTCATTCCTATTTTTACCCAGCAAGTAACAGGTATTAAGCCTAGGAGAAATATATATTTCAATGAATATAATTTATATAATAAGCAGAAAGGAACCTTAAAAAGTATCAAGAAGGTTTTTGTATTTATCCTAGAACTTAGATTAGAATCATCTTCAACATCCAAGAAGATGGCATCCCAAAACCTCAAAAAAAATCATCCCTAGAATCCAATTAAAAAAGATTTTCAAATGTAAGAAAATCCAAAGGACTCCCCAGTATTGTTTTAGATAAATGTGGATGTTTGTTTGTTTTTTTCTTTTGCTGCGCCGCGTGGCCCTGGCCGTGAAAACACCGAGTCCTAAGCACTGGACCGCCAGGGAATTCCCTAAATGGGGAATTAGAGATGTGGGGCTTGACTTTTTCTTTTTCTTCTTCGGTAGCTAAGATCTACAAGCGAACGATGGCTGTTGATCAATGTGCTCTCTGTGTTAGGAAGGAAATAACTGTAAAAATGAAAAGCAACCTTGCCTTAGAAGCTACATATCACACAAAGGAAATAGTCCTTCTGATTCAGTTTAGAAGATATCACTTAAAATGTTTAATTGGTAAAATGTCTACCTACTTTAAAAATTAGAAAGAGTAAAACACTGAAAAGCAGCCCCCTAGATAACCACTTTGGTTTCTTGTTTACAGGAAGCATCATTTCTAAAACGTATTTCTAAAATGTTTATATTCAAAACTGTCAAGTGCCAACTGTATTCAGAGAGGCAATAAAAGAAAGAAAACGGAGTATGACTTTTCTGATAAGCTGCCTTTCCTGGTGATCCCCTGTTCTGGCCTTACTTTCCTTCTTAGTCTGTTAATGTAAGGATTTGCTACCGTCAACTTTGTTTTGCCCTGCTCTGAGCAGATTTCCCTCTGTGCTGTTTCTGCTTTAATTTAAAATCTTTGGTTCCCATCAACATTCCATGGCAAACTACGTCTTTCTTGAGAGCTCCTCTATGCTTTCCCTCTTCATTCTTACATTTTTTCCCCATCTCTTGGTTCCTGCTGGCCTGTGCTAATGAAAACAATCCTAAACTTCCTTACGTTTGACGCTGTGCCTCCCTATATAGCCCAGTACTCTCCATCCTCTCTCCCTATTCTCTCTTTTCAACTAGTCGAAATACTAGTGGAGGGAGACCATTAGAGATGAAACATCTTGGTATATATTGCTAGTTTTCTGTGTCACCTGGCTTTTCTACGTTTCTGTTGAAACACTCTTGAGAAGTCTCTGATTTCATTTTCTACATGGGTACCCTTTAAGGCTCAATATTGTCAAAGAAGGGGATCAGAGTGATCAACCCAATGTGGTATCCTAAAGTAACAGATAAGGAAAGCAACAGGCTTTGTGAGGCAGTCAGTGCTTTGTCCAAAGTCACACAGACAGTAAACGTCAAAGTCAAAACTGAAATTAGGTCTCCAGACTTGTAGTTCAATACTTTCCCTCATTATTCCACGCTATTTTGAATCTCCTACTCAATTTAGGGGCAAAAGAAATCGAACGCAAAACTTTCCAAAGTTTCTTTTCTTACCTGACATGGTCAGAGAAGAGGAGACATCAACTGCAGGTGCAAGGGATGAGGAGACAACACTAGAGGATGTCTGAGTGGCTGCAGCTGAACGGCGCACGTGTCCAGTACAGAGGTCACTGGTTACTGGTCCAAACAGCTCCACGGAAACCCCAAGACCTCTACCAAGTGGTAGTAGGTTTGGTAGGAGAGTGATGTCACAAAGCAGGCAGTTAGTTGAAAGGTATGAGATAGCCAATAGGGAGGTCCGATCCCCAACAGGAAGGCGGGCTTGGGTGAAGAGAGCGTAGGAGAGCTAAAACAACCCCTCAATTTCTGAGCTCTGGGGAGGAAATCCTAGAAGACAGATTTACCTCCCCCAGGCTCTTCCATTAGGGAAATCATTGCAACATTTCTTACAGACGTTCATTAATATAATTAACTAACAGTTACTTATATTCTACAGGGTATTCTATTTTATGTATCATACACTTAGAGCTATATAGATGTTATTCAATTAATAATTCTTAGGAAGGAAAGAGCCATCTAGTTTGAACTATTACAGTTGTTCTGAAATCATATGTGTCTAATGAGTGACCTGATAGCAGATTGTAAGGAGCAAAAGTAGGGATTAAGAAGCTCTTTTTGTAACTTGGTTCAAGAGTAGGGTGAAGTTTGTTGAGTGTACCTTGTGGAGAATGTTGTGGTCCAAGGCTCTTCTCTTTTAGTTTCTTCTCCTTGACTCCTACCTTCCTTGGGCTGGGCTAGGCTGGGGGCCAGGTTGGGCTTGCGACTTAACATTTCTCTTCCGCTTTCTTTTTTTTTCTTCCATTATGGGCATTGCTTCTAGGACAAGCCTTGATCTTGCATTGGATGTTACTTCCTGTCAACTTCCAGCAGCAGGAGTCTTCTTTTCAGTGCTTGATGCTTCACGAAATAGACTCTGCCCGTTGGCAGCAAATACCAGAGAGCTAGGAGACAGAGCTGGTTGCAGACCTTTCCTCTTCCAGCCTTTGGTTGCAATTCTTTGGCCCATAATTTGCTAGCTCTAGTTCCCTGGGCCACACAGGTATCCTGCCATCCAGCTCTTTTTATATGTGAGAGACATTCTGAACACTGTCCCTTTTTCTTTGCACAGAAGTATATACAGTGTGGCAGTTACTGTAATCTCCTCCCCCTTGCAGACAGCCACTCTAGAATCTTGGACCTCTAGGACTCTCTGTCTTGCATGCTTGGGTGCAAGGCCAAGCAAAATGAAGAGGAGAATAATTAGAGAAAGAGGAGGACGTTGGTGGAGAATTGGGAGCAGGTAAGGTGAAAGGGCACAGGAGAAAAGAGATGCATGTAGATTTTTTGGTTTCTGTGGGAAACAAGTTGACACACTTGGGCCTCATTTTGTATTAACAGAACAGAGAGTTGTAGATATAAGTAGCTAGATAGTGCAGCAACTGCCATGAAGTCTGTACACTGAAGAGAACAGTCTCACATCTAGTTTTCATTTTGTTTTATGTCATATTACCTTATTTATAGCATTCACTGGTATGTTTGTAGAATACAGATATTTTAAAATGCTCTGGTTTTGTCTACATGGTTATTTCCTTGTCCTATTTGTAAGGAATCCAACATTGTAAGACATATTGCATGTTTTTCTCTTGACGATCGTTTACCTTGAAGCGTCATGAACTAACTTGAGCTGTTGGATTTTGTGGAGAAACTTTAAAAAGGGTCTGTGAAAAAGGCATTGCAGTGAGTCCCATTATGCACCCGAGCGTAAGGAGCAGATATCTGCCACCAGCCCAACTTGGCCTGGATTGCCTCTGTTTTAGTTCCCCCGGTTAGTGCTTTTCTCCCTAACCACTCTTGTGACTGTGATAATGTGAGTAAGGGCTGAGTTGCTAATGATTTATGTGTGAGGTAAGCTGGTTTGAGGGAGGAAATCTATGGACCTAGTCATTTTCCTTGGTGGTAAGCTTTCAGGGGTGCAAAGATTGATCTTCCTGAGGACTTTTGTGGTACCAGGAAGCTATCGCATAGATGGGACCTCCAAAGACACACATTGAATCTTTAGGCCTGTTTTTCCTATTATGAGATATGAGTTTCTTTACTGATGGGGATGCTGCTTATCTGAGAAGAAATTGTGAAAGGTGTTGTAGTGTAGAGGTGTGGCTTAAGCTTTTAAGTTTTCTTCAAGGTTTTTCCCCTAAGCTTCATACTTCAGACGGCCTACTTACATGATACTAGTATGTGATGTCAGGCTAACAACTTCCTAAATACCTGCAAGCCAGATCAGTGTCTCTTTTCTCTGTATTCCCATGGAAATCAAGGGTCCCGCCGAATTTTCCATCGAAACAGTTGATTTGTGTTGTCTCTAGGAATTCTAAAGGCCGTACCGTTGCTTCCTAACCGGTGTCATTTGGGAGATCTACCTCTGTACGTTCAAATGATTAATTTTGAGACTTTGCACATGTGTGCAGTAAACCCTTTAATTCCCTAAGACCTTCCTTTCCTCCATCTCATACCCCATTAAGCCCGCTTCAGTTTATCTCCTGAATTTCTTTGGAATCTGTCAGCTCTCCCTCAACATCCTAATACTGAACTTGCCTGTCTGTTGCGATTAGGTCCTAACTAGTGTCCATATATCTTGTTTCCTTCCAATCCATTCTTCACACAAGAAAGCTTCAAAGCAAGTTGGAACATTGCTCATAAACATCGCTCACAAACATTGTTTTGAGACTGGAAAACACAGTGTTGGCCTTTAAGACTCTGCGTGGTCTAGAATTCTCTCTGCTTCTCTAGCCCCATCTTTTGCCACTTGTGCCCTCACTTTCTATGCTTCAGATACACTGAATTAACCTTAGTTCTCACTCATCTGACAGAAGTCAGTTGAGAAATTATTTTTCACTGTGATTCCTAGCATTAAGGAATTTGATGATCAGGTTTTGTATGAGGACTAAAACTAAACTGGGAAGTGGAAGAATTGCGTTTCAACTGTTTCAGTCAACACGCATGTATTAATGATACCTAAGTATTGAACACCGGGCTAGGTTTCATGAGGGATACAGAAGTTCTGGCCATCTCTGGTTTTGGGTATCCCTTATTTGTTGAGACCTTTGCGTTGTTTGGTTGCCTTTTGTCTGTTTTCCAGATGGGAAAACAGGAACAAGGGAAGTATAGGTTATTACTAGGTGGGGTTGAACAAGTGGAGCAGCAAACTGCAAAGCAGAAAGAAGAGGGACGTACTATAGAGGGATACGATTTCCATTTTCAAGGCGCCTGCATCCTGTGCAGGGAGACAGCCTAACATAAAATGTGCCTAACAAAAAATATATTGACTTCTTACTAAAAATCTCCAGTTCATATAACCAAGGGGTTTATACCTTCTCCTTTAAAAGTGATATTCCTGGGACTTCCCTGGTGGTCCAGTGGTGAAGACTCTGCGCTTCCAATGCAGCAGGCGTGGGTTCAATCCCTGGTTGGGGAGCTAAGATCCCACATGCTGCACAGCCAAAGAAAATTTTTTCAAAAGTTATACTCCTGTATTATTGAATTTAGTGGTTTAGATTTTGTTTGAATGTTAAGAAGATTTCAGTTTATTTACCAGGAAGAAACAAAACATTATGTAAAAATAGTTTCCCAGAAACGACTTCCATCATTCTCTTCTTCCCTTTCTCCCGCAGACTGGTGTTTCATCTTGACAAGTTCTCTGAAGTTCTCTGTCATTCCATAGGAAAGCTGTCTGGCTTGGAGGTTGCAACCTCCAAGCCAGACGTTTTGTGTGACACAAACTCAAGAACTCCCCAAGTCCTGCAGTAGCAGAAACAGTCACATACTTGAGAGTAACCCACCATGTGCACTTGGGGACATTTCAGTGACAGCTCCAGTCCAGAGTGCCAGGCGTCTCCTGGCCCTGCCTCCAGCTCCAAGCCAGGGACAAACAGAGAGTAAGAACGTGGATGATTTCAAAACCAAGCTTTCAAAGCCTCTGGATGCCTACCAGATCCCAGTAGAAAACCAAGATCCTCCACTACTCCCTTTAGGAATCCCTGATATTCCCCAGCCGCTGGCCTGCACCGATCCCCTCAGCCAAGAGGAGCAGCCTGGTTCTGAAAATGCTGATCTGGGAGAGAACAGCCTGAGTCGTCAGGACCTAGGGACACTTGAAAATGGGATTGAACCTAGCAGTGGTCTTGCAGACATTACTACACTGGCGGAGGATATTCACCTTCCCCAGCTCTTTAATTCTTTGAAAGATCTTGATCGATCCCAAGGTCCCAACGTGATCAAAGCTAAAGACACCAGAGCCATTAAGGTGAATCAGGTGCAGGAAAAGCCAAGTGTCGTGAAGGTTCCCTCTGATCAACCCAGGAAGAACAAACAGAAAGCCTCTGAGCCTATCAGTGGTGCTCCCAAGGCCAAAATCCAGCCAAAGGATCCAGAGTGCCTGTTAGGGGGAGAAGCGGTTATATGCACTGCTGCAGTCAGTGACAGGGCTCCTGCGAACACGGCCAAGCACTCTCAAGGCAAACCTCAGAAAGCTGCATCCGGAAAGATCAGCAAAACTGAGAGCCATGGGCAGGAAAAGACCAAAAGGACCAGAGGAAGAAACAAGGCTGAAGAGAACAAGCAGTCAGGGAACAAAGTCAAGGCAGAAGACAAGCCAGCAATCCCCAACACGAAGCCAAAGGAACACCAAACCGAGCTTCGCCAAGAGAGCTTTCAAAAGCCTCGAACCTCCCTTGGCGTGCGCGTGCTGGAGTCTGTGAAGGTTCTTCATGCGCTGGGGAAGAAGAATGAGACGAAAACTGGGCTCTCTTCCTGTCGGCTCTTGGGAAATTCAAGCAACCCCAAAGACCCCCAGCCACCCCCAGCTATCCAGCCATGGCGGCATACCCCACGTGAGGGTAAGAGTGCTGAGAAAACGCAAGTCCAAGCCCAGAAAGCAGATACAGTCCAATCCAAAATGAGTCTTATTTTTAAAAAACTGAAATGTTTTACAAAGCCTAGCATTCTCATCTAGAGTCCTTTCAATTCTCCCCACTTTCCCGAGAGGCTAAGAACACTTCACACCATGAACTAGGAGAGGGGGTAGAGCCCTTTCTGATGAAATATAGAAACAAAGACAGAGTCTTAGCCTGCTTGCTCTCTGGACAGGATCTCGGACCACAAGGTCTTAAATCCTGGTATAAATGACGGAAGTGAGGACAGTTCAACCGGCACTCTCGTAACAAGAGTTCTGAAACACCTTCCAAAGAGACTGTAGCAGTAGACGAGGGAAGGGAGTGCTACAGTGTGGTAGTACAGGGGGAATGCTCGGCTACAGCAGTGAAAAATGTGGTACCTATTGGTGTGCTCTCGGGGTTCTCGTCCATGTAGCATAGATGACCTTTACAGTGTCCCTCCCACCTTCCCACCTGCATTAGGTGTTCTTGTTTTTTTTTTTTTTTTAATTTATGTTTATTTATTTATTGTTTGAACTTATTTATTCTACGTATTTATTTTTTTGGCTGCACTGGGTCTTCATTGCTGTGCACGGGCTTTCTCTAGTTGGCGGCTAGCGGGGGCTTCTCTTGGTTGCGGTGTGCGGGCTTCTCATCGCGGTGGCGTCTCTTGTTGCGGAGCATGCGCTCTAGGCGCGTGGGCTTCGGTCGTTGCGGCTCATGGGCTCTAGAATGCAGGCTCAGTCGTTGTGGCACATGGGCTTAGTTGCTCCACGGCATGTCGGATCTTCGCAGACCGGGGCTCGAACCCGTGTCCCCCGCATTGCATTGGCAGGCGGATTCTTAACCACGGCGCCACCAGGGAAGCCTAGGTGTTCTTATATAGAGTCTAAAAACAGAGGGCACTGAGCGAAGGTAGTGGTTACTGAAGGCTCAGGATCTAAATTCTACCTGTCTCTACACCACTTCCCAGCTGTCGATTTGACCCCATTTGTGAATGCCGACCTCATTCTTCAACTTTCTCTGCCGTTTGTATACTCACCTTGAAAACTTGTTTCTGTGATGCGTTGAGCAGACACAGGGTGGCAGGTTGCAGAGGTGGAAGCTGGTGGTCGGATATTTGTGGGCTGAATCTCCTTTAGTCCCATTCCCATTTCTGGTTGCACAGAGGCCCTACTCCCTGTGTATGGCACAGAGCCATAGGACTGCGGGCAGGAGCCAAGTTCTCCATACAGTAAAGACCCCAGTGTGCCTTGGTTGTAGTAATATACCTGGCTTCCTTCCTGGTAGGGAAGTGACAGGCGGCTATGCCCCTGATTTGGAATCTGAGATGGTGCTCCCTGAGCAAGCCTGGCAGAAAGTGATGGATATAGAGGGACCATGTTATTGGCGTCTGAAGTTTTATCATACTGGGCTGCCATAAACATGGAGGAAGCAGCTGGGTGCCGGTCAGTGAGTGCCAGAGTAAAGTCTCCGAGTGAAGAGGAATTCTTTTCAGTGCTTCCTGTGATGTCCCACTCAAGAACACCTGGATAGGAAGGAGCTGAAGTGGAGATCTGGCTGTGGTCAGTAACTCCAGATAACATAGTCGTGCTAGAATGTTGGTAAAGGTAGGCACTACCCATCCATGAGTGTCTGGAAAGGGGTACCAGTAGCCGATGCCGAACTGACGGCAGGGGCAGAGACTCTGGAGAAGTTGCAGACACTTCGTGTTAGGGAAGTTGCATTGCTCACCACGGGAAGAGAATGCTGCAGAGAACTTAAGAGTTCCAAGTAGAGATGGATTTTGGAAATTTTCTGTAAGAACAAGAGGGACATGAAAAACTCAGGGAGGTTGAGAAATTCTCACTACGTTTGAGGAACAGCATTATCTTAAGGTTCTTGCTCTCAGGACACCTGTACTATCAATCCTTCCTGAGAAACCCAAAATCAGACAGTTAATGATGGCTGTAAGGACTGAGCAGTTTTCCACTCTTCTGTATTAACTGCCTGTGCTCCCATCTTGGGCACAGATGGGCAGAAGAACCAAGTGGTATGGTTCAGACGTTGTTGTCTAGGCTGGAAGCAACCTTCTCCCTGCCCTGTCTTTCCCTTCAGCCTGCACTCGTATTGACTTCTATGCTATTTCCTAGACTGGAAGCATTTTAGAACTAGGAGGCCCTTAGAGAACTTCTATTTTCTCAGTCTCATTTCATGAGTAAGGAAACTGAGGCTCAGAGAGGTCGGGTTGACTTGTTCAAGTTCTCTCATTATGTTAGTGTCATTACCAGGTTTCAGAACCTAAGTATCCTGACTTCCTTGCCAGGACTCCACTCTGAGCATGATAGTGCCAGAAAGCAGGAGAAATAGAACTTATAATATAAGCATTTTTTTTGTCCATTAGAAAACAGTACGGCCATTACCATTGTCATCTTCAGTGTCTCCCTTTGCTTGTGCAGTTCCCACGCTATTACCTAGAGTTGACGTATAGCTCAGTCCAACTGGTGAACTGAAAGAGTCATTTTTGCCCTCTTCAAGCCTGGTTTCTCATCCTACCTCAAAATGATTACCCGAAAGTGGATTTCTTAAGTGCTTTTGGAAAGAGAAAAGTTATCTGATTACTTCAGATTACTCATCTATAAAGTGGTTATAACACCACCACCAATAATAATAGCAGTAATAATTAATAGATGAATAAGCTGATCTATTGCGTATGATTTATATGGAGGAAGATACAATAAGTTCTAGAAAGACAAAGAAAAATCATGAAAAACATGTTACGTAACGAAAAAGAAATCCATAGATATTAATGAAAACTGGGGTATGTGGGCAAGTATCAAAGCCTAATGAATTTACTAACAAATGACATTCTGTACCATACATGCAATATTATGAAAGTGAATTTTGCCCACTCTATTTTAGTGAATACTATTAACCAAAAAACACGATGGAGGTGATAGAGGTGAATGAATTCCTAGCCAATGCATACAGACAGAGACGATAAATCAGTAAAAAATGCATAACAAGCAACAGAATGCAACAAATGTGAATGTATAGGTAGCCACAACATATATAGACAAGTATTTCAATGAAAACCGGTACAAAGCAGACAGCAAAATAGTAAGTGTAAAAGAGTTTCATTATTGTGCTCATTCATATTTTTACCCAGCAAGTAACAGGTATTAAACCTAGGAGAAATATATCTGTCCATGAATATAACTCATATAATAAGCAGAAAGGAAGCTTAAAAAGTATCAAGAAGGTTTTTGTATTTATCCTAGAACTTAGAATCATCTTCCACATCCAAGAAGATGACATCCCAAGACCTCAAAAAACCATCATCCCTAGAATCCAATTAAAAAAAATTTTCAAATGTAAGAAAATCCAAAGGACTCCACAATATTGTTTTAGATAAATGTGGATGTTTGTGTTTTCTTTTTTTCTTTTGCCGCGCCGCGTGGCCCTGGCCGTGAAAGCACCGAGTCCTAAGCGCTGGACCGCCAGGGAATTCCCTAAATGGGGAATTAGAGATGTGGGGCTTGACTTTTTCTTTTTCTTCTTCGGTAGCTAAGATCTACAAGCGAACGATGGCTGTTGATCAATGTGCTCTCTGTGTTAGGAAGGAAATAACTGTAAAAATGAAAAGCAACCTTGCCTTAGAAGCTACATATCACACAAAGGAAATAGTCCTTCTGATTCAACGTAGAAGATATCATTTAAAATGTTTAATTGGTCAAATGTCTACCTAGTTTAAAAATTAGAAAGAATAGAACACTGAAAAGCAGCCCCCTAGATAACCACTTTGGTTTCTGGTTTCTAGGAAGCATCATTTCTAAAACATACTTCTAAAATGTTTCTATTCCAAACTGTCAAGTGCCAGCTGTATTCAGAGAGGCAATAAAAGAAAGAAAACGGAGTATGACTTTTCTGATAGGCTGCCTTTCCTGGTGATCCCCTGTTCTGGCCTTACTTTCCTTCTTAGTCTGTTAATGTAAGGATTTGCTACCATCAGCTTTGTTTTGCCCTGCTCTGAGCAGATTTCCCTCTGTGCTGTTTCTGCTTTAATTTAAAATCTTTGGCTCCCATCAACATTCCATGGCAAACTGCCTCTTTCTTGAGAGCTCCTCTATGCTTTCCCTCTTCATTCTTATATTTTTTTCCCATCTCTTGGTTCCTGTTGGCCTGTGCTAATGAAAACAATCCTAAACTTGCTTACGTTTGACTCTGTGCCTCCCTATATAGCCCAGTACTCTCCATCCTCTCTCCCTATTCTCTCTTTTCAACTAGTCGAAATACTAGTGGAGGGAGACCATTGGAGATGAAACATCTTGGTATATATATCGCTAGTTTTCTGTGTCACCTGGCTTTTCTATGTTTCTGTTGAAACACTCTTTTGAGAAGTCTCTGATTTCATTTTCTACATGGGTACCCTTTAAGGCTCAATATTGGAAAAGAAGGGGATCAGAGTGATCAACCCAATGTGGTATCCTAACGTAACAGATAAGGAAAGCAGCAGGCTTTGTGAGGCAGTCAGTGATTTGTCCAAAGTCACACAGACAGTAAACGTCAAAGTCAAAACTGAAATTAGGTCTCCAGACTTGTAGTTCAATACTGTCCCTCATTATTCCACGCTATTTTGAATCTCCTCCTCAATTTAGGGGCAAAAGAAATCGAACGCAAAACTTTCCAAAGTTTCTTTTCTTACCTGACATGGTCAGAGAAGAGGAGACATCAGCTGCAGGTACAAGGGATGAGGAGACAACACTAGAGGATGTCTGAGTGGCTGCAGCTGAACGGCGCACGTGTCCAGTACAAAGGTCACTGGTTACTGGTCCAAACGGCTCCACGGAAACCCCAAGACCTCTACCAAGTGGTAGTAGGTTTGGTAGGAGAGTGATGTCACAAAGCAGGCAGTTGAAAGGTATGAGCTAGCCAATAGGGAGGTCCGATCCCCAACAGGAGGGCGGGCTTGGGTGAAGAGAGCGTAGGAGAGCTAAAACAACCCCTCAATTTCTGAGCTCTGGGGAGGAAATCCTAGAAGACAGATTTACCTCCCCCAGGCTCTTCCATTAGGGAAATCATTGCAACATTTCTTACAGACGTTCATTAATATAATTAACTAACAGTTACTTATATTCTACAGAGTATTCTATTTTATGTATCATATACTTAGAGCTATATAGATCTTATTTAACTAGTATCCTTAGGAAGGAAAGAGCCATGTAGTTTGAACTATTACAGTTGTAACTTGGTTAAAGAGCAGGGTGAAGTTTGTTGAGTGTACCCTGTGGAGAATGTTGTGGTCCAAGGCTCTTCTCTTTTAGTTTCTTCTCCTTGACTCCTACCTTCCTTGGGCTGGGCTAGGCTGGGGGCCAGGTTGGACTTGCGACTTAACATTTCTCTTCCGCTTTCTTTTTTTTTTTTTTTTTTCTTCCATTATGGGCATTGCTTCTAGGACAAGCCTTGATCTTGCATTGGATGTTCCTTCCTGTCAACTTCCAGCAGCAGGAGTCTTCTTTTCAGTGCTTGATGCTTCACGAAATAGACTCTGCCCATTGGCAGCAAATACCAGAGAGCTAGGAGACAGAGCTGGTTGCAGACCTTTCCTCTTCCAGCCTTTGGTTGCAATTGTTTTGCCCATGATTTGCTAGCTCTAGTTCCTTGGGCCACACAGGTATCCTGCCATCCAGCTCTTTTTATATGTGAGAGACATTCTGAACACTGTCCCTCTTTCTTTGCACAGAAGTATATACAGTGTGGCGGTTACCGTAATCTCCTCCCCCTTGCAAACAGCCCCTCTAGAATCTCGGACCTCTAGGACTCTCTGTCTTGCATGCTTGGGTGCAAGGCCAAGCACAGTGAAGAGGAGAATAATTAGAGAAAGAGGAGGACATTGGTGGAGAACTGGGAGCAGGTAAGGTGAAAGGGCACCGGAGAAAAGAGATGCATGTAGGTTTTTTGGTTTCTGTGGGAAACAAGTTGACACACTTGGGCCTCATTTTGTATTAACAGAACAGAGAGTTGTAGATATAAGTAGCTAGATCGTGCAGCAACTGCCATGAAGTCTGTACACTGAAGAGAACAGTCTCACATCTAGTTTTCATTTTGTTTTATGTCATATTACCTTATTTATAGCATTCACTGGTATGTTTGTAGAACGCAGATGTTTTCAAATGCTCTGGTTTTGTCTACATGGTTATTTCCTTGTCCTATTTGTAAGGAATCCAACATTGTAAGACATATTGCATGTTTTTCTCTTGACGATTGTTTACCTTGAAGCGTCATGAACTAACTTGAGCTGTTGGATTTTGTGGAGAAACTTTAAAAAGGGTCTGTGAAAAAGGCATTGTGGTGAGTCGCATTATGCACCCGAGCGTAAGGAGCAGATATCTGCCACCAGCCCAGCTTGGCCTGGATTGCCTCTGTGTTAGTTCCCCTGGTTAGTGCTTTTCTCCCTAACCACTCTTGTGACTGTGATAATGTGAGTTAAGGGCTGAGTTGCTAGTGATTTATGTGTGAGGTAGGCTGGTTTGAGGGAGGAAATCTATGGACCTAGTCATTTTCCTTGGTGGTAAGCTTTCAGGGGTGCAAAGATCGATCTTCCTGGGGACTTTTCTGGTACCAGGAAGATATCGCATAGATGGGACCTCCAAAGACACACATTTAATTTTTAGGCCTGTTGTTCCTATTGTGGGATGTGAGTTTCTTCACTGATGGGGATGCTGCTTATCTGAGAAGAAACTGTGAAAGGTGGTGTAGTATAGAGGTGTGGCTTAAGCTTTTAAGTTTTCTTCAAGGTTTTTCCCCTAAGCTTCATACTTCAGACGGCCTACTTACATGAGACTAGTATGTGATGTCAGGCTAACAACTTCCTAAATACCTGCAAGCCAGATCAGTGTCTCTTTTCTCTATATTCCCATGGAAATCAAGGGTCCCGCCGAATTTTCCATCGAAACAGTTGATTTGTGCTGTCTCTAGGAATTCTAAAGGGCGTACCGTTGCTTCCTAACCGGTGTCATTTGGGAGATCCCCCTCTGTACGTTCAAATGATTAATTTTGAGACTCTGCTCATGTGTGCAGTAAACCCTTTAATTCCCTAAGACCTTCCTTTCCTCCATCTCATACCCCATTAAGCCCGCCTCAGTTTATCTCCTGAATTTCTTTGGAATCTGTCAGCTCTCCCTCAACATCCTAATACTGAACTTGCCTGTCTGTTGCGATTAGGTCCTAACTAGTGTCCATATATCTTGTTTCCCTCCAATCCATTCTTCACACAAGAAAGCTTCAAAGCAAGTTGGAACATTGCTCATAAACATCGCTCACAAACATTGTTTTGAGAATAGAAAACACACTGGTGGCCTTTAAGACTCTGCGTGCTCTAGAATCCTCTCTGCTTCTCTAGCCCCATCTTGTGCCACGTTTGCCCTCACTTTCTATGCTTCAGATACACTGAATTAACCTTAGTTCTCACTCATCTGACAGAAGTCAGTTGAGAAATTATTTTTCACTGTGATTCCTAGCATTAAGGAATTTGATGATCAGGTTTTGTATGAGGACTAAAACTAAACTGGGAAGTGGAAGAATTGCGTTTCAACTGTTTCAGTCAACACGCATGTATTAATGATACCTAAGTATTGAACACCGGGCTAGGTTTCATGAGGGATACAGAAGTTCTGGCCATCTCTGGTTTTGGGTATCCCTTATTTGTTGAGACCTTTGCGTTGTTTGGTTGCCTTTTGTCTGTTTTCCAGATGGGAAAACAGGAACAAGGGAAGTATAGGTTATTACTAGGTGGGGTTGAACAAGTGGAGCAGCAAACTGCAAAGCAGAAAGAAGAGGGACGTACTATAGAGGGATGTGATTTCCATTTTCAAGGCGCCTGCGTCCTGTGCAGGGAGACAGCCTAACATAAAATGTGCCTAACAAAAGATCTATTGACTTCTTACTAAAAATCTCCAGTTCATATAACCCAGGGGTTTATACCTTCTCCTTTAAAAGTTCTATTCCTGGGACTTCCCTGGTGGTCCAGTGGTGAAGACTCTGCGCTTCCAATGCAGCAGGCGTGGGTTCAATCCCTGGTTGGGGAGCTAAGATCCCACATGCTGCGCAGCCAAAGAAATTTTTTTCAAAAGTTATACTCCTGTGTTGTTGAATTTAGTGGTTTAGATTTTGTTTGAATGTTAAGAAGATTTCAGTTTATTTACCAGGAACAAACAAAACATAATGTAAAAATAGTTTCCCAGAAACGATTTCCATCGTTCTCTTCTTCCCTTTCTCCCGCAGACTGACTGGTGTTTCATCTTGACAAGTTCTCTGAAGTTCTCTGTCATTCCATAGGAAAGCGGTCTGGCTTGGAGGTTGCAATCCCAGGGAATTTTTCATCAGCGGGGAAGTCTCCATCACTACAGAGGAATCAAGGTTGAAGTCAGTCCCGGGTAAGTGAGATGCTCCCCCTAAACACCAACACAGCAGTCGTGTACCTTTCAAGGGGTTCAGGGGCAAGATGGGCAAGGCATTTCTACTAACTCTTCTTAAGGATCATGGACAGTGTGCCCTATGCTACGAGGTAAGCGGTGACTGTTGTAATTCTTACTGGTGATCATTTCATGTCACTGATCCTTGGCTCTCTTTGTATCTCATAGGACTGTTGTTAAGTCCAATACAAAATGAGTCTTCTTTTTAAAAAACTGAAATGTTTTACAAAGCCTAGCATTCTCATAGAGAGTCCTTTGAATTCTCCCCACTTTCCCGAGAGGCTAAGAACACTTCACACCATGAACTAGGAGAGGGGGTAGAGCCCTTTCTGATGAAATATAGAAACAAAGACAGAGTCTTAGCCTGCTTGCTCTCTGGACAGGATCTCGGACCACAAGGTCTTAAATCCTGGTATAAATGACGGAAGTGAGGACAGTTCAACTGGCACTCTCATAACAAGAGTTCTGAAACACCTTCCAAAGAGACTGTAGCAGTAGACGAGGGAAGGGAGTGCTACAGTGTGGTAGTACAGGGGGAATGCTCGGCTACAGCAGTGAAAAATGTGGTACCTATTGGTGTGCTCTCGGGGTTCTTGGACATGTAGCATAGATGACCTTTACAGTGTCCCTCCCACCTTCCCACCTGCATTAGGTGTTCTGTTTTTTTGTTTGTTTGTTTGTTTTTAATTTACGTTGATTGATTGATTGATTGATTGAACTTATTTATTCTACGTATTTATTTTTTTGGCTGCACTGGGTCCTCATTGGTGTGCACGGGCTTTCTCTAGTTGCGGCTAGCGGGGTCTACTCTTGGTTGCGGTGTGCGGGCTTCTCATCGCGGTGGCCTCTCTTGTTGCGGAGCATGGGCTGTAGGCGCGTGGGCTTCGGTAGTTGCGGCTCACGGGCTCTGGAATGCAGGCTCAGTCGTTGTGGCACATGCGCTTAGTTGCTGCACGGCATGTGGGATCTTCGCAGACCGGGGCTCGAAGCCGTGTCCCCTGCATTGGCAGGCGCCACCAGGGAAGCCCTAGCTGTTCTTACATAGAGTCTAAAAACAGAGAGCACTGAGAGAAGGTAGTGGTTATTAAAGGCTCAGGATCTAAATTCTACCTGTCTCTACACCCCTTCCCAGCTGTCGATTTGACCCCGTTTGTGAATGCCGACCTCATTCTTCAACTTGCTCTGCCGTTTGTATACTCACCTTGAAAACTTGTTTCTGTGATGCGTTGAGCAGACACAGGGTGGCAGATTGCAGAGGTGGAAGCTGGTGGTCGGATATTTGTGGGCTGAATCTCCTTCAGTCCCATTCCCATTTCTGGTTGCGCAGAGGCCCTACTTCCTGTGTATGACGCGGAGCCATAGGATTGCGGGCAGGAGCCAAGTTCTCCATACAGTGAAGACCCCAGTGTGCCTTGGTTATAGTAATATACCTGGCTTCCTTCCTGGTAGGGAAGTGACAGGCGGCTATGCCCCTGATTTGGAATCTGAGATGGTGCTCCCTGAGCAAGCCTGGCAGAAAGTGATGGATATAGAGGGACCATGTTATTGGCGTCTGAAGTTTTATCATACTGGGCTGCCATAAACATGGAGGAAGCAGCTGGGTGCCGGTCAGTGAGTGCCAGAGTAAAGTCTCCGAGTGAAGAGGAATTCTTTTCAGTGCTTCCTGTGATGTCCCACTCAAGAACACCTGGATAGGAAGGAGCTGAAGTGGAGATCTGGCTGTGGTCAGTAACTCCAGATAACATAGTCGTGCTAGAATGTTGGTAAAGGTAGGCACTACCCATGAGTGTCTGGAAAGAGGTACCGGTAGCCGATGCCGAACTGACGGCAGGGGCAGAGACTCTGGAGAAGTTGCAGACACTTCGTGTTAGGGAAGTTGCATTGCTCACCTCGGGAAGAGAATGCTGCAGAGAACTTAAGAGTTCCAAGTAGAGATGGATTTTGGAAATTTTCTGTAAGAACAAGAGGGACATGAAAAACTCAGGGAGGTTGAGAAATTCTCACTACGTTTGAGGAACAGCATTATCTTAAGGTTCTTGCTCTCAGGACACCTGTACTATCGATCCTTCCTGAGAAACCCAAAATCAGACAGTTAATGATGGCTGTAAGGACTGAGCAGTTTTCCACTCTTCTGTATTAACTGCCTGTGCTCCCATCTTGGGCACAGATGGGCAGAAGAACCAAGTGGTATGGTTCAGACGTTGTTGTCTAGGCTGGAAGCAACCTTCTCCCTGCCCTGTCTTTCCCTTCAGCCTGCACTCGTATTGACTTCTATGCTATTTCCTAGACTGGAAGCATTTTAGAACTAGGAGGCCCTTAGAGAACTTCTATTTTCTCAGTCTCATTTCATGAGTAAGGAAACTGAGGCTCAGAGAGGTCGGGTTGACTTGTTCAAGTTCTCTCATTATGTTAGTATCATTACCAGGTTTCAGAACCTAAGTATCCTGACTTCCTTGCCAGGACTCCACTCTGAGCATGATACTGCCAGAAAGCAGGAGAAATAGAACTTATAATATAGGCATTTTTTTTGTCCATTAGAAAACAGTACGGCTATTACCATTGTCATCTTCAGTGTCTCCCTTTGCTTGTGCAGTTCCCACGCTATTACCTAGAGTTGACGTATAGCTCAGTCCAACTGGTGAATTTTAAGAGTCCTTTTTGCCCTCTTCAAGCCTGGTTTCTCATCCTACCTCAAAATGATTGCCCGAAAGTGGATTTCTTAAGTGCTTTTGGAAAGAGAAAAGTTACCTGATTACTTCAGATTACTCATCTATAAAGTGGTTATAACACCACCACCAATAATAATAGCAGTAATAATTAATAGATGAATAAGCTGACCTATTGCGTATGATTTATATGGAGGAAGATACAATAAGTTCTAGAAAGACAAAGAAAAATCATGACAAACATATTACGTAACGAAAAAGAGATCCATAGATATTAATGAAAACTGGGGTATGTGGCAAGTATCAAAGCATAATGAATTTACTAAGAAATGACATTCTGTACCATCCATGCAATATTATGAAAGTGAATTTTGCCCACTCTATTTTAGTGAATACTATTAACCAAAAAACACGATAGAGGTGATAGAGGTGAATGAATTCCTAGCCAGTGCATACAGACAGAGAAGGTATATCAGTAAAAACTGCATGACAAGCAACAGAATGCAATAAATGTGAATGTATAGGTAGCCACAACATATATAGACAAGTATTTCAATGAAAACTGGTACGAAGCAGACAGCAAAATAATAAGTGTAAAAGAGTTTCATTATTGTGCTCATTCCTATTTTTACCCAGCAAGTAACAGGTATTAAGCCTAGGAGAAATATATATTTCAATGAATATAATTTATATAATAAGCAGAAAGGAACCTTAAAAAGTATCAAGAAGGTTTTTGTATTTATCCTAGAACTTAGATTAGAATCATCTTCAACATCCAAGAAGATGGCATCCCAAAACCTCAAAAAAAATCATCCCTAGAATCCAATTAAAAAAGATTTTCAAATGTAAGAAAATCCAAAGGACTCCCCAGTATTGTTTTAGATAAATGTGGATGTTTGTTTGTTTTTTTCTTTTGCTGCGCCGCGTGGCCCTGGCCTTGAAAACACCGAGTCCTAAGCACTGGACCGCCAGGGAATTCCCTAAATGGGGAATTAGAGATGTGGGGCTTGACTTTTTCTTTTTCTTCTTCGGTAGCTAAGATCTACAAGCGAACGATGGCTGTTGATCAATGTGCTCTCTGTGTTAGGAAGGAAATAACTGTAAAAATGAAAAGCAACCTTGCCTTAGAAGCTACATATCACACAAAGGAAATAGTCCTTCTGATTCAGTTTAGAAGATATCACTTAAAATGTTTAATTGGTAAAATGTCTACCTACTTTAAAAATTAGAAAGAGTAAAACACTGAAAAGCAGCCCCCTAGATAACCACTTTGGTTTCTTGTTTACAGGAAGCATCATTTCTAAAACGTATTTCTAAAATGTTTATATTCAAAACTGTCAAGTGCCAACTGTATTCAGAGAGGCAATAAAAGAAAGAAAACGGAGTATGACTTTTCTGATAAGCTGCCTTTCCTGGTGATCCCCTGTTCTGGCCTTACTTTCCTTCTTAGTCTGTTAATGTAAGGATTTGCTACCGTCAACTTTGTTTTGCCCTGCTCTGAGCAGATTTCCCTCTGTGCTGTTTCTGCTTTAATTTAAAATCTTTGGTTCCCATCAACATTCCATGGCAAACTACGTCTTTCTTGAGAGCTCCTCTATGCTTTCCCTCTTCATTCTTACATTTTTTCCCCATCTCTTGGTTCCTGCTGGCCTGTGCTAATGAAAACAATCCTAAACTTCCTTACGTTTGACGCTGTGCCTCCCTATATAGCCCAGTACTCTCCATCCTCTCTCCCTATTCTCTCTTTTCAACTAGTCGAAATACTAGTGGAGGGAGACCATTAGAGATGAAACATCTTGGTATATATTGCTAGTTTTCTGTGTCACCTGGCTTTTCTACGTTTCTGTTGAAACACTCTTGAGAAGTCTCTGATTTCATTTTCTACATGGGTACCCTTTAAGGCTCAATATTGTCAAAGAAGGGGATCAGAGTGATCAACCCAATGTGGTATCCTAAAGTAACAGATAAGGAAAGCAACAGGCTTTGTGAGGCAGTCAGTGCTTTGTCCAAAGTCACACAGACAGTAAACGTCAAAGTCAAAACTGAAATTAGGTCTCCAGACTTGTAGTTCAATACTTTCCCTCATTATTCCACGCTATTTTGAATCTCCTACTCAATTTAGGGGCAAAAGAAATCGAACGCAAAACTTTCCAAAGTTTCTTTTCTTACCTGACATGGTCAGAGAAGAGGAGACATCAACTGCAGGTGCAAGGGATGAGGAGACAACACTAGAGGATGTCTGAGTGGCTGCAGCTGAACGGCGCACGTGTCCAGTACAGAGGTCACTGGTTACTGGTCCAAACAGCTCCACGGAAACCCCAAGACCTCTACCAAGTGGTAGTAGGTTTGGTAGGAGAGTGATGTCACAAAGCAGGCAGTTAGTTGAAAGGTATGAGATAGCCAATAGGGAGGTCCGATCCCCAACAGGAAGGCGGGCTTGGGTGAAGAGAGCGTAGGAGAGCTAAAACAACCCCTCAATTTCTGAGCTCTGGGGAGGAAATCCTAGAAGACAGATTTACCTCCCCCAGGCTCTTCCATTAGGGAAATCATTGCAACATTTCTTACAGACGTTCATTAATATAATTAACTAACAGTTACTTATATTCTACAGGGTATTCTATTTTATGTATCATACACTTAGAGCTATATAGATGTTATTCAATTAATAATTCTTAGGAAGGAAAGAGCCATCTAGTTTGAACTATTACAGTTGTTCTGAAATCATATGTGTCTAATGAGTGACCTGATAGCAGATTGTAAGGAGCAAAAGTAGGGATTAAGAAGCTCTTTTTGTAACTTGGTTCAAGAGTAGGGTGAAGTTTGTTGAGTGTACCTTGTGGAGAATGTTGTGGTCCAAGGCTCTTCTCTTTTAGTTTCTTCTCCTTGACTCCTACCTTCCTTGGGCTGGGCTAGGCTGGGGGCCAGGTTGGGCTTGCGACTTAACATTTCTCTTCCGCTTTCTTTTTTTTTTTTTTTTTTTCTTCCATTATGGGCATTGCTTCTAGGACAAGCCTTGATCTTGCATTGGATGTTACTTCCTGTCAACTTCCAGCAGCAGGAGTCTTCTTTTCAGTGCTTGATGCTTCACGAAATAGACTCTGCCCGTTGGCAGCAAATACCAGAGAGCTAGGAGACAGAGCTGGTTGCAGACCTTTCCTCTTCCAGCCTTTGGTTGCAATTCTTTGGCCCATAATTTGCTAGCTCTAGTTCCCTGGGCCACACAGGTATCCTGCCATCCAGCTCTTTTTATATGTGAGAGACATTCTGAACACTGTCCCTTTTTCTTTGCACAGAAGTATATACAGTGTGGCAGTTACTGTAATCTCCTCCCCCTTGCAGACAGCCACTCTAGAATCTTGGACCTCTAGGACTCTCTGTCTTGCATGCTTGGGTGCAAGGCCAAGCAAAATGAAGAGGAGAATAATTAGAGAAAGAGGAGGACGTTGGTGGAGAATTGGGAGCAGGTAAGGTGAAAGGGCACAGGAGAAAAGAGATGCATGTAGATTTTTTGGTTTCTGTGGGAAACAAGTTGACACACTTGGGCCTCATTTTGTATTAACAGAACAGAGAGTTGTAGATATAAGTAGCTAGATAGTGCAGCAACTGCCATGAAGTCTGTACACTGAAGAGAACAGTCTCACATCTAGTTTTCATTTTGTTTTATGTCATATTACCTTATTTATAGCATTCACTGGTATGTTTGTAGAATACAGATATTTTAAAATGCTCTGGTTTTGTCTACATGGTTATTTCCTTGTCCTATTTGTAAGGAATCCAACATTGTAAGACATATTGCATGTTTTTCTCTTGACGATCGTTTACCTTGAAGCGTCATGAACTAACTTGAGCTGTTGGATTTTGTGGAGAAACTTTAAAAAGGGTCTGTGAAAAAGGCATTGCGGTGAGTCCCATTATGCACCCGAGCGTAAGGAGCAGATATCTGCCACCAGCCCAACTTGGCCTGGATTGCCTCTGTTTTAGTTCCCCCGGTTAGTGCTTTTCTCCCTAACCACTCTTGTGACTGTGATAATGTGAGTAAGGGCTGAGTTGCTAATGATTTATGTGTGAGGTAAGCTGGTTTGAGGGAGGAAATCTATGGACCTAGTCATTTTCCTTGGTGGTAAGCTTTCAGGGGTGCAAAGATTGATCTTCCTGAGGACTTTTGTGGTACCAGGAAGCTATCGCATAGATGGGACCTCCAAAGACACACATTGAATCTTTAGGCCTGTTTTTCCTATTATGAGATATGAGTTTCTTCACTGATGGGGATGATGCTTATCTGAGAAGAAATTGTGAAAGGTGTTGTAGTGTAGAGGTGTGGCTTAAGCTTTTAAGTTTTCTTCAAGGTTTTTCCCCTAAGCTTCATACTTCAGACGGCCTACTTACATGATACTAGTATGTGATGTCAGGCTAACAACTTCCTAAATAACTGCAAGCCAGATCAGTGTCTCTTTTCTCTGTATTCCCATGGAAATCAAGGGTCCCGCCGAATTTTCCATCGAAACAGTTGATTTGTGTTGTCTCTAGGAATTCTAAAGGCCGTACCGTTGCTTCCTAACCGGTGTCATTTGGGAGATCTACCTCTGTACGTTCAAATGATTAATTTTGAGACTTTGCACATGTGTGCAGTAAACCCTTTAATTCCCTAAGACCTTCCTTTCCTCCATCTCATACCCCATTAAGCCCGCTTCAGTTTATCTCCTGAATTTCTTTGGAATCTGTCAGCTCTCCCTCAACATCCTAATACTGAACTTGCCTGTCTGTTGCGATTAGGTCCTAACTAGTGTCCATATATCTTGTTTCCTTCCAATCCATTCTTCACACAAGAAAGCTTCAAAGCAAGTTGGAACCTTGCTCATAAACATCGCTCACAAACATTGTTTTGAGACTGGAAAACACAGTGTTGGCCTTTAAGACTCTGCGTGGTCTAGAATTCTCTCTGCTTCTCTAGCCCCATCTTGTGCCACTTGTGCCCTCACTTTCTATGCTTCAGATACACTGAATTAACCTTAGTTCTCACTCATCTGACAGAAGTCAGTTGAGAAATTATTTTTCACTGTGATTCCTAGTATTAAGGAATTTGATGATCAGATTTTGTATGAGGACTAAAACTAAACTGGGAAGTGGAAGAATTGCGTTTCAACTGTTTCAGTCAACACGCATGTATTAATGATACCTAAGTATTGAACACCGGGCTAGGTTTCATGAGGGATACAGAAGTTCTGGCCATCTCTGGTTTTGGGTATCCCTTATTTGTTGAGACCTTTGCGTTGTTTGGTTGCCTTTTGTCTGTTTTCCAGATGGGAAAACAGGAACAAGGGAAGTATAGGTTATTACTAGGTGGGGTTGAACAAGTGGAGCAGCAAACTGCAAAGCAGAAAGAAGAGGGACGTACTATAGAGGGATACGATTTCCATTTTCAAGGCGCCTGCATCCTGTGCAGGGAGACAGCCTAACATAAAATGTGCCTAACAAAAAATATATTGACTTCTTACTAAAAATCTCCAGTTCATATAACCAAGGGGTTTATACCTTCTCCTTTAAAAGTGATATTCCTGGGACTTCCCTGGTGGTCCAGTGGTGAAGACTCTGCGCTTCCAATGCAGCAGGCGTGGGTTCAATCCCTGGTTGGGGAGCTAAGATCCCACATGCTGCACAGCCAAAGAAAATTTTTTCAAAAGTTATACTCCTGTATTATTGAATTTAGTGGTTTAGATTTTGTTTGAATGTTAAGAAGATTTCAGTTTATTTACCAGGAAGAAACAAAACATTATGTAAAAATAGTTTCCCAGAAACGACTTCCATCATTCTCTTCTTCCCTTTCTCCCGCAGACTGGTGTTTCATCTTGACAAGTTCTCTGAAGTTCTCTGTCATTCCATAGGAAAGCTGTCTGGCTTGGAGGTTGCAACCTCCAAGCCAGACGTTTTGTGTGACACAAACTCAAGAACTCCCCAAGTCCTGCAGTAGCAGAAACAGTCACATACTTGAGAGTAACCCACCATGTGCACTTGGGGACATTTCAGTGACAGCTCCAGTCCAGAGTGCCAGGCGTCTCCTGGCCCTGCCTCCAGCTCCAAGCCAGGGACAAACAGAGAGTAAGAACGTGGATGATTTCAAAACCAAGCTTTCAAAGCCTCTGGATGCCTACCAGATCCCAGTAGAAAACCAAGATCCTCCACTACTCCCTTTAGGAATCCCTGATATTCCCCAGCCGCTGGCCTGCACCGATCCCCTCAGCCAAGAGGAGCAGCCTGGTTCTGAAAATGCTGATCTGGGAGAGAACAGCCTGAGTCGTCAGGACCTAGGGACACTTGAAAATGGGATTGAACCTAGCAGTGGTCTTGCAGACATTACTACACTGGCGGAGGATATTCACCTTCCCCAGCTCTTTAATTCTTTGAAAGATCTTGATCGATCCCAAGGTCCCAACGTGATCAAAGCTAAAGACACCAGAGCCATTAAGGTGAATCAGGTGCAGGAAAAGCCAAGTGTCGTGAAGGTTCCCTCTGATCAACCCAGGAAGAACAAACAGAAAGCCTCTGAGCCTATCAGTGGTGCTCCCAAGGCCAAAATCCAGCCAAAGGATCCAGAGTGCCTGTTAGGGGGAGAAGCGGTTATATGCACTGCTGCAGTCAGTGACAGGGCTCCTGCGAACACGGCCAAGCACTCTCAAGGCAAACCTCAGAAAGCTGCATCCGGAAAGATCAGCAAAACTGAGAGCCATGGGCAGGAAAAGACCAAAAGGACCAGAGGAAGAAACAAGGCTGAAGAGAACAAGCAGTCAGGGAACAAAGTCAAGGCAGAAGACAAGCCAGCAATCCCCAACACGAAGCCAAAGGAACACCAAACCGAGCTTCGCCAAGAGAGCTTTCAAAAGCCTCGAACCTCCCTTGGCGTGCGCGTGCTGGAGTCTGTGAAGGTTCTTCATGCGCTGGGGAAGAAGAATGAGACGAAAACTGGGCTCTCTTCCTGTCGGCTCTTGGGAAATTCAAGCAACCCCAAAGACCCCCAGCCACCCCCAGCTATCCAGCCATGGCGGCATACCCCACGTGAGGGTAAGAGTGCTGAGAAAACGCAAGTCCAAGCCCAGAAAGCAGATACAGTCCAATCCAAAATGAGTCTTATTTTTAAAAAACTGAAATGTTTTACAAAGCCTAGCATTCTCATCTAGAGTCCTTTCAATTCTCCCCACTTTCCCGAGAGGCTAAGAACACTTCACACCATGAACTAGGAGAGGGGGTAGAGCACTTTCTGATGAAATATAGAAACAAAGACAGAGTCTTAGCCTGCTTGCTCTCTGGACAGGATCTCGGACCACAAGGTCTTAAATCCTGGTATAAATGACGGAAGTGAGGACAGTTCAACTGGCACTCTCGTAACAAGAGTTCTGAAACACCTTCCAAAGAGACTGTAGCAGTAGACGAGGGAAGGGAGTGCTACAGTGTGGTAGTACAGGGGGAATGCTCGGCTACAGCAGTGAAAAATGTGGTACCTATTGGTGTGCTCTCGGGGTTCTCGTCCATGTAGCATAGATGACCTTTACAGTGTCCCTCCCACCTTCCCACCTGCATTAGGTGTTCTTTTTTTTTTTTTTTAATTTATGTTTATTTATTTATTGTTTGAACTTATTTATTCTACGTATTTATTTTTTTGGCTGCACTGGGTCTTCATTGCTGTGCACGGGCTTTCTCTAGTTGGCGGCTAGCGGGGGCTTCTCTTGGTTGCGGTGTGCGGGCTTCTCATCGCGGTGGCGTCTCTTGTTGCGGAGCATGCGCTCTAGGCGCGTGGGCTTCGGTCGTTGCGGCTCATGGGCTCTAGAATGCAGGCTCAGTCGTTGTGGCACATGGGCTTAGTTGCTCCACGGCATGTCGGATCTTCGCAGACCGGGGCTCGAACCCGTGTCCCCCGCATTGCATTGGCAGGCGGATTCTTAACCACGGCGCCACCAGGGAAGCCTAGGTGTTCTTATATAGAGTCTAAAAACAGAGGGCACTGAGCGAAGGTAGTGGTTACTGAAGGCTCAGGATCTAAATTCTACCTGTCTCTACACCACTTCCCAGCTGTCGATTTGACCCCATTTGTGAATGCCGACCTCATTCTTCAACTTTCTCTGCCGTTTGTATACTCACCTTGAAAACTTGTTTCTGTGATGCGTTGAGCAGACACAGGGTGGCAGGTTGCAGAGGTGGAAGCTGGTGGTCGGATATTTGTGGGCTGAATCTCCTTTAGTCCCATTCCCATTTCTGGTTGCACAGAGGCCCTACTCCCTGTGTATGGCACAGAGCCATAGGACTGCGGGCAGGAGCCAAGTTCTCCATACAGTAAAGACCCCAGTGTGCCTTGGTTGTAGTAATATACCTGGCTTCCTTCCTGGTAGGGAAGTGACAGGCGGCTATGCCCCTGATTTGGAATCTGAGATGGTGTTCCCTGAGCAAGCCTGGCAGAAAGTGATGGATATAGAGGGACCATGTTATTGGCGTCTGAAGTTTTATCATACTGGGCTGCCATAAACATGGAGGAAGCAGCTGGGTGCCGGTCAGTGAGTGCCAGAGTAAAGTCTCCGAGTGAAGAGGAATTCTTTTCAGTGCTTCCTGTGATGTCCCACTCAAGAACACCTGGATAGGAAGGAGCTGAAGTGGAGATCTGGCTGTGGTCAGTAACTCCAGATAACATAGTCGTGCTAGAATGTTGGTAAAGGTAGGCACTACCCATCCATGAGTGTCTGGAAAGGGGTACCAGTAGCCGATGCCGAACTGACGGCAGGGGCAGAGACTCTGGAGAAGTTGCAGACACTTCGTGTTAGGGAAGTTGCATTGCTCACCACGGGAAGAGAATGCTGCAGAGAACTTAAGAGTTCCAAGTAGAGATGGATTTTGGAAATTTTCTGTAAGAACAAGAGGGACATGAAAAACTCAGGGAGGTTGAGAAATTCTCACTACGTTTGAGGAACAGCATTATCTTAAGGTTCTTGCTCTCAGGACACCTGTACTATCGATCCTTCCTGAGAAACCCAAAATCAGACAGTTAATGATGGCTGTAAGGACTGAGCAGTTTTCCACTCTTCTGTATTAACTGCCTGTGCTCCCATCTTGGGCACAGATGGGCAGAAGAACCAAGTGGTATGGTTCAGACGTTGTTGTCTAGGCTGGAAGCAACCTTCTCCCTGCCCTGTCTTTCCCTTCAGCCTGCACTCGTATTGACTTCTATGCTATTTCCTAGACTGGAAGCATTTTAGAACTAGGAGGCCCTTAGAGAACTTCTATTTTCTCAGTCTCATTTCATGAGTAAGGAAACTGAGGCTCAGAGAGGTCGGGTTGACTTGTTCAAGTTCTCTCATTATGTTAGTATCATTACCAGGTTTCAGAACCTAAGTATCCTGACTTCCTTGCCAGGACTCCACTCTGAGCATGATACTGCCAGAAAGCAGGAGAAATAGAACTTATAATATAGGCATTTTTTTTGTCCATTAGAAAACAGTACGGCTATTACCATTGTCATCTTCAGTGTCTCCCTTTGCTTGTGCAGTTCCCACGCTATTACCTAGAGTTGACGTATAGCTCAGTCCAACTGGTGAATTTTAAGAGTCCTTTTTGCCCTCTTCAAGCCTGGTTTCTCATCCTACCTCAAAATGATTGCCCGAAAGTGGATTTCTTAAGTGCTTTTGGAAAGAGAAAAGTTACCTGATTACTTCAGATTACTCATCTATAAAGTGGTTATAACACCACCACCAATAATAATAGCAGTAATAATTAATAGATGAATAAGCTGACCTATTGCGTATGATTTATATGGAGGAAGATACAATAAGTTCTAGAAAGACAAAGAAAAATCATGACAAACATATTACGTAACGAAAAAGAGATCCATAGATATTAATGAAAACTGGGGTATGTGGCAAGTATCAAAGCATAATGAATTTACTAAGAAATGACATTCTGTACCATCCATGCAATATTATGAAAGTGAATTTTGCCCACTCTATTTTAGTGAATACTATTAACCAAAAAACACGATAGAGGTGATAGAGGTGAATGAATTCCTAGCCAGTGCATACAGACAGAGAAGGTATATCAGTAAAAACTGCATGACAAGCAACAGAATGCAATAAATGTGAATGTATAGGTAGCCACAACATATATAGACAAGTATTTCAATGAAAACTGGTACGAAGCAGACAGCAAAATAATAAGTGTAAAAGAGTTTCATTATTGTGCTCATTCCTATTTTTACCCAGCAAGTAACAGGTATTAAGCCTAGGAGAAATATATATTTCAATGAATATAATTTATATAATAAGCAGAAAGGAACCTTAAAAAGTATCAAGAAGGTTTTTGTATTTATCCTAGAACTTAGATTAGAATCATCTTCAACATCCAAGAAGATGGCATCCCAAAACCTCAAAAAAAATCATCCCTAGAATCCAATTAAAAAAGATTTTCAAATGTAAGAAAATCCAAAGGACTCCCCAGTATTGTTTTAGATAAATGTGGATGTTTGTTTGTTTTTTTCTTTTGCTGCGCCGCGTGGCCCTGGCCGTGAAAACATCGAGTCCTAAGCACTGGACCGCCAGGGAATTCCCTAAATGGGGAATTAGAGATGTGGGGCTTGACTTTTTCTTTTTCTTCTTCGGTAGCTAAGATCTACAAGCGAACGATGGCTGTTGATCAATGTGCTCTCTGTGTTAGGAAGGAAATAACTGTAAAAATGAAAAGCAACCTTGCCTTAGAAGCTACATATCACACAAAGGAAATAGTCCTTCTGATTCAGTTTAGAAGATATCACTTAAAATGTTTAATTGGTAAAATGTCTACCTACTTTAAAAATTAGAAAGAGTAAAACACTGAAAAGCAGCCCCCTAGATAACCACTTTGGTTTCTTGTTTACAGGAAGCATCATTTCTAAAACGTATTTCTAAAATGTTTATATTCAAAACTGTCAAGTGCCAACTGTATTCAGAGAGGCAATAAAAGAAAGAAAACGGAGTATGACTTTTCTGATAAGCTGCCTTTCCTGGTGATCCCCTGTTCTGGCCTTACTTTCCTTCTTAGTCTGTTAATGTAAGGATTTGCTACCGTCAACTTTGTTTTGCCCTGCTCTGAGCAGATTTCCCTCTGTGCTGTTTCTGCTTTAATTTAAAATCTTTGGTTCCCATCAACATTCCATGGCAAACTACGTCTTTCTTGAGAGCTCCTCTATGCTTTCCCTCTTCATTCTTACATTTTTTCCCCATCTCTTGGTTCCTGCTGGCCTGTGCTAATGAAAACAATCCTAAACTTCCTTACGTTTGACGCTGTGCCTCCCTATATAGCCCAGTACTCTCCATCCTCTCTCCCTATTCTCTCTTTTCAACTAGTCGAAATACTAGTGGAGGGAGACCATTAGAGATGAAACATCTTGGTATATATTGCTAGTTTTCTGTGTCACCTGGCTTTTCTACGTTTCTGTTGAAACACTCTTGAGAAGTCTCTGATTTCATTTTCTACATGGGTACCCTTTAAGGCTCAATATTGTCAAAGAAGGGGATCAGAGTGATCAACCCAATGTGGTATCCTAAAGTAACAGATAAGGAAAGCAACAGGCTTTGTGAGGCAGTCAGTGCTTTGTCCAAAGTCACACAGACAGTAAACGTCAAAGTCAAAACTGAAATTAGGTCTCCAGACTTGTAGTTCAATACTTTCCCTCATTATTCCACGCTATTTTGAATCTCCTACTCAATTTAGGGGCAAAAGAAATCGAACGCAAAACTTTCCAAAGTTTCTTTTCTTACCTGACATGGTCAGAGAAGAGGAGACATCAACTGCAGGTGCAAGGGATGAGGAGACAACACTAGAGGATGTCTGAGTGGCTGCAGCTGAACGGCGCACGTGTCCAGTACAGAGGTCACTGGTTACTGGTCCAAACAGCTCCACGGAAACCCCAAGACCTCTACCAAGTGGTAGTAGGTTTGGTAGGAGAGTGATGTCACAAAGCAGGCAGTTAGTTGAAAGGTATGAGATAGCCAATAGGGAGGTCCGATCCCCAACAGGAAGGCGGGCTTGGGTGAAGAGAGCGTAGGAGAGCTAAAACAACCCCTCAATTTCTGAGCTCTGGGGAGGAAATCCTAGAAGACAGATTTACCTCCCCCAGGCTCTTCCATTAGGGAAATCATTGCAACATTTCTTACAGACGTTCATTAATATAATTAACTAACAGTTACTTATATTCTACAGGGTATTCTATTTTATGTATCATACACTTAGAGCTATATAGATGTTATTCAATTAATAATTCTTAGGAAGGAAAGAGCCATCTAGTTTGAACTATTACAGTTGTTCTGAAATCATATGTGTCTAATGAGTGACCTGATAGCAGATTGTAAGGAGCAAAAGTAGGGATTAAGAAGCTCTTTTTGTAACTTGGTTCAAGAGTAGGGTGAAGTTTGTTGAGTGTACCTTGTGGAGAATGTTGTGGTCCAAGGCTCTTCTCTTTTAGTTTCTTCTCCTTGACTCCTACCTTCCTTGGGCTGGGCTAGGCTGGGGGCCAGGTTGGGCTTGCGACTTAACATTTCTCTTCCGCTTTCTTTTTTTTTTTTTTTTTTCTTCCATTATGGGCATTGCTTCTAGGACAAGCCTTGATCTTGCATTGGATGTTACTTCCTGTCAACTTCCAGCAGCAGGAGTCTTCTTTTCAGTGCTTGATGCTTCACGAAATAGACTCTGCCCGTTGGCAGCAAATACCAGAGAGCTAGGAGACAGAGCTGGTTGCAGACCTTTCCTCTTCCAGCCTTTGGTTGCAATTCTTTGGCCCATAATTTGCTAGCTCTAGTTCCCTGGGCCACACAGGTATCCTGCCATCCAGCTCTTTTTATATGTGAGAGACATTCTGAACACTGTCCCTTTTTCTTTGCACAGAAGTATATACAGTGTGGCAGTTACTGTAATCTCCTCCCCCTTGCAGACAGCCACTCTAGAATCTTGGACCTCTAGGACTCTCTGTCTTGCATGCTTGGGTGCAAGGCCAAGCAAAATGAAGAGGAGAATAATTAGAGAAAGAGGAGGACGTTGGTGGAGAATTGGGAGCAGGTAAGGTGAAAGGGCACAGGAGAAAAGAGATGCATGTAGATTTTTTGGTTTCTGTGGGAAACAAGTTGACACACTTGGGCCTCATTTTGTATTAACAGAACAGAGAGTTGTAGATATAAGTAGCTAGATAGTGCAGCAACTGCCATGAAGTCTGTACACTGAAGAGAACAGTCTCACATCTAGTTTTCATTTTGTTTTATGTCATATTACCTTATTTATAGCATTCACTGGTATGTTTGTAGAATACAGATATTTTAAAATGCTCTGGTTTTGTCTACATGGTTATTTCCTTGTCCTATTTGTAAGGAATCCAACATTGTAAGACATATTGCATGTTTTTCTCTTGACGATCGTTTACCTTGAAGCGTCATGAACTAACTTGAGCTGTTGGATTTTGTGGAGAAACTTTAAAAAGGGTCTGTGAAAAAGGCATTGCGGTGAGTCCCATTATGCACCCGAGCGTAAGGAGCAGATATCTGCCACCAGCCCAACTTGGCCTGGATTGCCTCTGTTTTAGTTCCCCCGGTTAGTGCTTTTCTCCCTAACCACTCTTGTGACTGTGATAATGTGAGTAAGGGCTGAGTTGCTAATGATTTATGTGTGAGGTAAGCTGGTTTGAGGGAGGAAATCTATGGACCTAGTCATTTTCCTTGGTGGTAAGCTTTCAGGGGTGCAAAGATTGATCTTCCTGAGGACTTTTGTGGTACCAGGAAGCTATCGCATAGATGGGACCTCCAAAGACACACATTGAATCTTTAGGCCTGTTTTTCCTATTATGAGATATGAGTTTCTTCACTGATGGGGATGATGCTTATCTGAGAAGAAATTGTGAAAGGTGTTGTAGTGTAGAGGTGTGGCTTAAGCTTTTAAGTTTTCTTCAAGGTTTTTCCCCTAAGCTTCATACTTCAGACGGCCTACTTACATGATACTAGTATGTGATGTCAGGCTAACAACTTCCTAAATAACTGCAAGCCAGATCAGTGTCTCTTTTCTCTGTATTCCCATGGAAATCAAGGGTCCCGCCGAATTTTCCATCGAAACAGTTGATTTGTGTTGTCTCTAGGAATTCTAAAGGCCGTACCGTTGCTTCCTAACCGGTGTCATTTGGGAGATCTACCTCTGTACGTTCAAATGATTAATTTTGAGACTTTGCACATGTGTGCAGTAAACCCTTTAATTCCCTAAGACCTTCCTTTCCTCCATCTCATACCCCATTAAGCCCGCTTCAGTTTATCTCCTGAATTTCTTTGGAATCTGTCAGCTCTCCCTCAACATCCTAATACTGAACTTGCCTGTCTGTTGCGATTAGGTCCTAACTAGTGTCCATATATCTTGTTTCCTTCCAATCCATTCTTCACACAAGAAAGCTTCAAAGCAAGTTGGAACCTTGCTCATAAACATCGCTCACAAACATTGTTTTGAGACTGGAAAACACAGTGTTGGCCTTTAAGACTCTGCGTGGTCTAGAATTCTCTCTGCTTCTCTAGCCCCATCTTGTGCCACTTGTGCCCTCACTTTCTATGCTTCAGATACACTGAATTAACCTTAGTTCTCACTCATCTGACAGAAGTCAGTTGAGAAATTATTTTTCACTGTGATTCCTAGTATTAAGGAATTTGATGATCAGGTTTTGTATGAGGACTAAAACTAAACTGGGAAGTGGAAGAATTGCGTTTCAACTGTTTCAGTCAACACGCATGTATTAATGATACCTAAGTATTGAACACCGGGCTAGGTTTCATGAGGGATACAGAAGTTCTGGCCATCTCTGGTTTTGGGTATCCCTTATTTGTTGAGACCTTTGCGTTGTTTGGTTGCCTTTTGTCTGTTTTCCAGATGGGAAAACAGGAACAAGGGAAGTATAGGTTATTACTAGGTGGGGTTGAACAAGTGGAGCAGCAAACTGCAAAGCAGAAAGAAGAGGGACGTACTATAGAGGGATACGATTTCCATTTTCAAGGCGCCTGCATCCTGTGCAGGGAGACAGCCTAACATAAAATGTGCCTAACAAAAAATATATTGACTTCTTACTAAAAATCTCCAGTTCATATAACCAAGGGGTTTATACCTTCTCCTTTAAAAGTGATATTCCTGGGACTTCCCTGGTGGTCCAGTGGTGAAGACTCTGCGCTTCCAATGCAGCAGGCGTGGGTTCAATCCCTGGTTGGGGAGCTAAGATCCCACATGCTGCACAGCCAAAGAAAATTTTTTCAAAAGTTATACTCCTGTATTATTGAATTTAGTGGTTTAGATTTTGTTTGAATGTTAAGAAGATTTCAGTTTATTTACCAGGAAGAAACAAAACATTATGTAAAAATAGTTTCCCAGAAACGACTTCCATCATTCTCTTCTTCCCTTTCTCCCGCAGACTGGTGTTTCATCTTGACAAGTTCTCTGAAGTTCTCTGTCATTCCATAGGAAAGCTGTCTGGCTTGGAGGTTGCAACCTCCAAGCCAGACGTTTTGTGTGACACAAACTCAAGAACTCCCCAAGTCCTGCAGTAGCAGAAACAGTCACATACTTGAGAGTAACCCACCATGTGCACTTGGGGACATTTCAGTGACAGCTCCAGTCCAGAGTGCCAGGCGTCTCCTGGCCCTGCCTCCAGCTCCAAGCCAGGGACAAACAGAGAGTAAGAACGTGGATGATTTCAAAACCAAGCTTTCAAAGCCTCTGGATGCCTACCAGATCCCAGTAGAAAACCAAGATCCTCCACTACTCCCTTTAGGAATCCCTGATATTCCCCAGCCGCTGGCCTGCACCGATCCCCTCAGCCAAGAGGAGCAGCCTGGTTCTGAAAATGCTGATCTGGGAGAGAACAGCCTGAGTCGTCAGGACCTAGGGACACTTGAAAATGGGATTGAACCTAGCAGTGGTCTTGCAGACATTACTACACTGGCGGAGGATATTCACCTTCCCCAGCTCTTTAATTCTTTGAAAGATCTTGATCGATCCCAAGGTCCCAACGTGATCAAAGCTAAAGACACCAGAGCCATTAAGGTGAATCAGGTGCAGGAAAAGCCAAGTGTCGTGAAGGTTCCCTCTGATCAACCCAGGAAGAACAAACAGAAAGCCTCTGAGCCTATCAGTGGTGCTCCCAAGGCCAAAATCCAGCCAAAGGATCCAGAGTGCCTGTTAGGGGGAGAAGCGGTTATATGCACTGCTGCAGTCAGTGACAGGGCTCCTGCGAACACGGCCAAGCACTCTCAAGGCAAACCTCAGAAAGCTGCATCCGGAAAGATCAGCAAAACTGAGAGCCATGGGCAGGAAAAGACCAAAAGGACCAGAGGAAGAAACAAGGCTGAAGAGAACAAGCAGTCAGGGAACAAAGTCAAGGCAGAAGACAAGCCAGCAATCCCCAACACGAAGCCAAAGGAACACCAAACCGAGCTTCGCCAAGAGAGCTTTCAAAAGCCTCGAACCTCCCTTGGCGTGCGCGTGCTGGAGTCTGTGAAGGTTCTTCATGCGCTGGGGAAGAAGAATGAGACGAAAACTGGGCTCTCTTCCTGTCGGCTCTTGGGAAATTCAAGCAACCCCAAAGACCCCCAGCCACCCCCAGCTATCCAGCCATGGCGGCATACCCCACGTGAGGGTAAGAGTGCTGAGAAAACGCAAGTCCAAGCCCAGAAAGCAGATACAGTCCAATCCAAAATGAGTCTTATTTTTAAAAAACTGAAATGTTTTACAAAGCCTAGCATTCTCATCTAGAGTCCTTTCAATTCTCCCCACTTTCCCGAGAGGCTAAGAACACTTCACACCATGAACTAGGAGAGGGGGTAGAGCCCTTTCTGATGAAATATAGAAACAAAGACAGAGTCTTAGCCTGCTTGCTCTCTGGACAGGATCTCGGACCACAAGGTCTTAAATCCTGGTATAAATGACGGAAGTGAGGACAGTTCAACCGGCACTCTCGTAACAAGAGTTCTGAAACACCTTCCAAAGAGACTGTAGCAGTAGACGAGGGAAGGGAGTGCTACAGTGTGGTAGTACAGGGGGAATGCTCGGCTACAGCAGTGAAAAATGTGGTACCTATTGGTGTGCTCTCGGGGTTCTCGTCCATGTAGCATAGATGACCTTTACAGTGTCCCTCCCACCTTCCCACCTGCATTAGGTGTTCTTGTTTTTTTTTTTTTTTTAATTTATGTTTATTTATTTATTGTTTGAACTTATTTATTCTACGTATTTATTTTTTTGGCTGCACTGGGTCTTCATTGCTGTGCACGGGCTTTCTCTAGTTGGCGGCTAGCGGGGGCTTCTCTTGGTTGCGGTGTGCGGGCTTCTCATCGCGGTGGCGTCTCTTGTTGCGGAGCATGCGCTCTAGGCGCGTGGGCTTCGGTCGTTGCGGCTCATGGGCTCTAGAATGCAGGCTCAGTCGTTGTGGCACATGGGCTTAGTTGCTCCACGGCATGTCGGATCTTCGCAGACCGGGGCTCGAACCCGTGTCCCCCGCATTGCATTGGCAGGCGGATTCTTAACCACGGCGCCACCAGGGAAGCCTAGGTGTTCTTATATAGAGTCTAAAAACAGAGGGCACTGAGCGAAGGTAGTGGTTACTGAAGGCTCAGGATCTAAATTCTACCTGTCTCTACACCACTTCCCAGCTGTCGATTTGACCCCATTTGTGAATGCCGACCTCATTCTTCAACTTTCTCTGCCGTTTGTATACTCACCTTGAAAACTTGTTTCTGTGATGCGTTGAGCAGACACAGGGTGGCAGGTTGCAGAGGTGGAAGCTGGTGGTCGGATATTTGTGGGCTGAATCTCCTTTAGTCCCATTCCCATTTCTGGTTGCACAGAGGCCCTACTCCCTGTGTATGGCACAGAGCCATAGGACTGCGGGCAGGAGCCAAGTTCTCCATACAGTAAAGACCCCAGTGTGCCTTGGTTGTAGTAATATACCTGGCTTCCTTCCTGGTAGGGAAGTGACAGGCGGCTATGCCCCTGATTTGGAATCTGAGATGGTGTTCCCTGAGCAAGCCTGGCAGAAAGTGATGGATATAGAGGGACCATGTTATTGGCGTCTGAAGTTTTATCATACTGGGCTGCCATAAACATGGAGGAAGCAGCTGGGTGCCGGTCAGTGAGTGCCAGAGTAAAGTCTCCGAGTGAAGAGGAATTCTTTTCAGTGCTTCCTGTGATGTCCCACTCAAGAACACCTGGATAGGAAGGAGCTGAAGTGGAGATCTGGCTGTGGTCAGTAACTCCAGATAACATAGTCGTGCTAGAATGTTGGTAAAGGTAGGCACTACCCATCCATGAGTGTCTGGAAAGGGGTACCAGTAGCCGATGCCGAACTGACGGCAGGGGCAGAGACTCTGGAGAAGTTGCAGACACTTCGTGTTAGGGAAGTTGCATTGCTCACCACGGGAAGAGAATGCTGCAGAGAACTTAAGAGTTCCAAGTAGAGATGGATTTTGGAAATTTTCTGTAAGAACAAGAGGGACATGAAAAACTCAGGGAGGTTGAGAAATTCTCACTACGTTTGAGGAACAGCATTATCTTAAGGTTCTTGCTCTCAGGACACCTGTACTATCGATCCTTCCTGAGAAACCCAAAATCAGACAGTTAATGATGGCTGTAAGGACTGAGCAGTTTTCCACTCTTCTGTATTAACTGCCTGTGCTCCCATCTTGGGCACAGATGGGCAGAAGAACCAAGTGGTATGGTTCAGACGTTGTTGTCTAGGCTGGAAGCAACCTTCTCCCTGCCCTGTCTTTCCCTTCAGCCTGCACTCGTATTGACTTCTATGCTATTTCCTAGACTGGAAGCATTTTAGAACTAGGAGGCCCTTAGAGAACTTCTATTTTCTCAGTCTCATTTCATGAGTAAGGAAACTGAGGCTCAGAGAGGTCGGGTTGACTTGTTCAAGTTCTCTCATTATGTTAGTATCATTACCAGGTTTCAGAACCTAAGTATCCTGACTTCCTTGCCAGGACTCCACTCTGAGCATGATACTGCCAGAAAGCAGGAGAAATAGAACTTATAATATAGGCATTTTTTTTGTCCATTAGAAAACAGTACGGCTATTACCATTGTCATCTTCAGTGTCTCCCTTTGCTTGTGCAGTTCCCACGCTATTACCTAGAGTTGACGTATAGCTCAGTCCAACTGGTGAATTTTAAGAGTCCTTTTTGCCCTCTTCAAGCCTGGTTTCTCATCCTACCTCAAAATGATTGCCCGAAAGTGGATTTCTTAAGTGCTTTTGGAAAGAGAAAAGTTACCTGATTACTTCAGATTACTCATCTATAAAGTGGTTATAACACCACCACCAATAATAATAGCAGTAATAATTAATAGATGAATAAGCTGACCTATTGCGTATGATTTATATGGAGGAAGATACAATAAGTTCTAGAAAGACAAAGAAAAATCATGACAAACATATTACGTAACGAAAAAGAGATCCATAGATATTAATGAAAACTGGGGTATGTGGCAAGTATCAAAGCATAATGAATTTACTAAGAAATGACATTCTGTACCATCCATGCAATATTATGAAAGTGAATTTTGCCCACTCTATTTTAGTGAATACTATTAACCAAAAAACACGATAGAGGTGATAGAGGTGAATGAATTCCTAGCCAGTGCATACAGACAGAGAAGGTATATCAGTAAAAACTGCATGACAAGCAACAGAATGCAATAAATGTGAATGTATAGGTAGCCACAACATATATAGACAAGTATTTCAATGAAAACTGGTACGAAGCAGACAGCAAAATAATAAGTGTAAAAGAGTTTCATTATTGTGCTCATTCCTATTTTTACCCAGCAAGTAACAGGTATTAAGCCTAGGAGAAATATATATTTCAATGAATATAATTTATATAATAAGCAGAAAGGAACCTTAAAAAGTATCAAGAAGGTTTTTGTATTTATCCTAGAACTTAGATTAGAATCATCTTCAACATCCAAGAAGATGGCATCCCAAAACCTCAAAAAAAATCATCCCTAGAATCCAATTAAAAAAGATTTTCAAATGTAAGAAAATCCAAAGGACTCCCCAGTATTGTTTTAGATAAATGTGGATGTTTGTTTGTTTTTTTCTTTTGCTGCGCCGCGTGGCCCTGGCCGTGAAAACACCGAGTCCTAAGCACTGGACCGCCAGGGAATTCCCTAAATGGGGAATTAGAGATGTGGGGCTTGACTTTTTCTTTTTCTTCTTCGGTAGCTAAGATCTACAAGCGAACGATGGCTGTTGATCAATGTGCTCTCTGTGTTAGGAAGGAAATAACTGTAAAAATGAAAAGCAACCTTGCCTTAGAAGCTACATATCACACAAAGGAAATAGTCCTTCTGATTCAGTTTAGAAGATATCACTTAAAATGTTTAATTGGTAAAATGTCTACCTACTTTAAAAATTAGAAAGAGTAAAACACTGAAAAGCAGCCCCCTAGATAACCACTTTGGTTTCTTGTTTACAGGAAGCATCATTTCTAAAACGTATTTCTAAAATGTTTATATTCAAAACTGTCAAGTGCCAACTGTATTCAGAGAGGCAATAAAAGAAAGAAAACGGAGTATGACTTTTCTGATAAGCTGCCTTTCCTGGTGATCCCCTGTTCTGGCCTTACTTTCCTTCTTAGTCTGTTAATGTAAGGATTTGCTACCGTCAACTTTGTTTTGCCCTGCTCTGAGCAGATTTCCCTCTGTGCTGTTTCTGCTTTAATTTAAAATCTTTGGTTCCCATCAACATTCCATGGCAAACTACGTCTTTCTTGAGAGCTCCTCTATGCTTTCCCTCTTCATTCTTACATTTTTTCCCCATCTCTTGGTTCCTGCTGGCCTGTGCTAATGAAAACAATCCTAAACTTCCTTACGTTTGACGCTGTGCCTCCCTATATAGCCCAGTACTCTCCATCCTCTCTCCCTATTCTCTCTTTTCAACTAGTCGAAATACTAGTGGAGGGAGACCATTAGAGATGAAACATCTTGGTATATATTGCTAGTTTTCTGTGTCACCTGGCTTTTCTACGTTTCTGTTGAAACACTCTTGAGAAGTCTCTGATTTCATTTTCTACATGGGTACCCTTTAAGGCTCAATATTGTCAAAGAAGGGGATCAGAGTGATCAACCCAATGTGGTATCCTAAAGTAACAGATAAGGAAAGCAACAGGCTTTGTGAGGCAGTCAGTGCTTTGTCCAAAGTCACACAGACAGTAAACGTCAAAGTCAAAACTGAAATTAGGTCTCCAGACTTGTAGTTCAATACTTTCCCTCATTATTCCACGCTATTTTGAATCTCCTACTCAATTTAGGGGCAAAAGAAATCGAACGCAAAACTTTCCAAAGTTTCTTTTCTTACCTGACATGGTCAGAGAAGAGGAGACATCAACTGCAGGTGCAAGGGATGAGGAGACAACACTAGAGGATGTCTGAGTGGCTGCAGCTGAACGGCGCACGTGTCCAGTACAGAGGTCACTGGTTACTGGTCCAAACAGCTCCACGGAAACCCCAAGACCTCTACCAAGTGGTAGTAGGTTTGGTAGGAGAGTGATGTCACAAAGCAGGCAGTTAGTTGAAAGGTATGAGATAGCCAATAGGGAGGTCCGATCCCCAACAGGAAGGCGGGCTTGGGTGAAGAGAGCGTAGGAGAGCTAAAACAACCCCTCAATTTCTGAGCTCTGGGGAGGAAATCCTAGAAGACAGATTTACCTCCCCCAGGCTCTTCCATTAGGGAAATCATTGCAACATTTCTTACAGACGTTCATTAATATAATTAACTAACAGTTACTTATATTCTACAGGGTATTCTATTTTATGTATCATACACTTAGAGCTATATAGATGTTATTCAATTAATAATTCTTAGGAAGGAAAGAGCCATCTAGTTTGAACTATTACAGTTGTTCTGAAATCATATGTGTCTAATGAGTGACCTGATAGCAGATTGTAAGGAGCAAAAGTAGGGATTAAGAAGCTCTTTTTGTAACTTGGTTCAAGAGTAGGGTGAAGTTTGTTGAGTGTACCTTGTGGAGAATGTTGTGGTCCAAGGCTCTTCTCTTTTAGTTTCTTCTCCTTGACTCCTACCTTCCTTGGGCTGGGCTAGGCTGGGGGCCAGGTTGGGCTTGCGACTTAACATTTCTCTTC